>NW_027469446.1:0-139860 GCF_051020765.1 Lasioglossum baleicum | reverse complement strand
ACACTTCTGAAACGAAGAATTGTCGAATCTGACATAAGCTCGAATAAATCGTGATCGTGCTTGTCGGGTCGGAGTTTCTATTCCAATTTGGCATACTTGCTTGCAAATGCACTGATCTACTACGCGAAACAGCGATTCCGCACAGAAATACACTTCTGAAACGAAGAATCGTCGAAACTGACATAGGCTCGAATAAATCGTGATCGTACTTGCCGAATCGGAGTTTTCGTGCCAATTTCGCATATCTGCATACAAATGCACTGATCTAGCACGCGAAACAGCGATTCCGCACAGAAATACACTTCTGAAACGAAGAATTGTCGAATCTGACATAAGCTCGAATAAATCGTGATCGTGCTTGCCGAATCGGAGTTTTCGTGCCAATTTCGCATATCTGCATACAAATGCACTGATCTAGCACGCGAAACAGCGATTCCGCAAAGAAATACACTTCTGAAACGAAGAATCGTCGAATCTGCCATAAGCTAGATTAAATCGCGATCGTGCTTGTCGGGTCGGGGTTTCTATTCCAATTTCTCATACTTGTATGCAAATGCACTGATCTAGCACGCGAAACAGCGATTCCGCACAGAAATACACTTCTGAAACGAAGAATCGTCGAAACTGACATAGGCTCGAATAAATCGTGATCGTACTTGCCGAATCGGAGTTTTCGTGCCAATTTCGCATATCTGCATACAAATGCACTGATCTAGCACGCGAAACAGCGATTCCGCACAGAAATACACTTCTGAAACGAAGAATTGTCGAATCTGACATAAGCTCGAATAAATCGTGATCGTGCTTGCCGAATCGGAGTTTTCGTGCCAATTTCGCATACTTGCATGCGAATGCACTGATCTAGCGCGCGAAACAGCGATTCCGCACAGAAATACACTTCTGAAACGAAGAATCGTCGAATCGGCCATAAGCTCGATTAAGTCGCGATCGTGCTTGCCGGGTCGGAGTTTCTATTCCATTTTGGCATACTTGCTTGCAAATGCACTGATCTACTACGCGAAACAGCGATTCCGCACAGAAATTCATTTGTGAAACGAATAATTGTCGAATCTGACATAAGCTCGAATAAATCGTGATCGTGCTTGCGGAATCGGAGTTTTCGTGCCAATTTCGCATATTTGCATGCAAATGCACTGATCTAGCACGCGAAACAGCGATTCCGCAAAGAAATACACTTCTGAAACGAAGAATCGTCGAATCTGCCATAAGCTCGATTAAATCGCGATCGTGCTTGTCGGGTCGGGGTTTCTATTCCAATTTCTCATACTTTCATGCAAATGCACTGATATAGCACGCGAAACAGCGATTCCGCACAGAAATACACTTCTGAAACGAAGAATCGTCGAAACTGACATAGGCTCGAATAAATCGTGATCGTACTTGCCGAATCGGAGTTTTCGTGCCAATTTCGCATATCTGCATACAAATGCACTGATCTAGCACGCGAAACAGCGATTCCGCACAGAAATACACTTCTGAAACGAAGAATTGTCGAATCTGACATAAGCTCGAATAAATCGTGATCGTGCTTGTCGGGTCGGAGTTTCTATTCCAATTTGGCATACTTGCTTGCAAATGCACTGATCTACTACGCGAAACAGCGATTCCGCACAGAAATACACTTCTGAAACGAAGAATCGTCGAAACTGACATAGGCTCGAATAAATCGTGATCGTACTTGCCGAATCGGAGTTTTCGTGCCAATTTCGCATATCTGCATACAAATGCACTGATCTAGCACGCGAAACAGCGATTCCGCACAGAAATACACTTCTGAAACGAAGAATTGTCGAATCTGACATAAGCTCGAATAAATCGTGATCGTGCTTGCCGAATCGGAGTTTTCGTGCCAATTTCGCATATCTGCATACAAATGCACTGATCTAGCACGCGAAACAGCGATTCCGCAAAGAAATACACTTCTGAAACGAAGAATCGTCGAATCTGCCATAAGCTAGATTAAATCGCGATCGTGCTTGTCGGGTCGGGGTTTCTATTCCAATTTCTCATACTTGTATGCAAATGCACTGATCTAGCACGCGAAACAGCGATTCCGCACAGAAATACACTTCTGAAACGAAGAATCGTCGAAACTGACATAGGCTCGAATAAATCGTGATCGTACTTGCCGAATCGGAGTTTTCGTGCCAATTTCGCATATCTGCATACAAATGCACTGATCTAGCACGCGAAACAGCGATTCCGCACAGAAATACACTTCTGAAACGAAGAATCGTCGAATCTGCCATAAGCTCGATTAAATCGCGATCGTGCTTGTCGGGTCGGGTTTCTATTCCAATTTCTCATACTTGTACGCAAAAGCACTGATCTAGCACGCGAAACAGCGATTCCGCACAGAAATACACTTCTGAAACGAAGAATCGTCGAATCTGTCATAAGCTCGAATAAATCGTGATTGTGCTTGCCGAATCGGAGTTTCCGTGCCAATTTCGCATATCTGCATACAAATGCACTGATCTAGCACGCGAAACAGCGATTCCGCACAGAAATACACTTCTGAAACAAAGAATCGTCGAATCTTACATAAGCTCGAATAAATCGTGATCGTGCATGCCGGATCGGAGTTTCTATTCCAATTTGGCATACTTGCTTGCAAATGCACTGATCTACTACGCGAAACAGCGATTCCGCACAGAAATTCATTTGTGAAACGAATAATTGTCGATCTGACATAAGCTCGAATAAACCATGATCGTGCTTGCCAAATCGGAGTTTTCGTGCCGATTTCGCATATTTGCATGCAAATGCACTGATCTAGCGTGCGAAACAGCGATTCCGCACAGAAATACACTTCTGAAACGAAGAATCGTCGAATCTGACATAGGCTCGAATAAATTGTGATCGTGCTTGCCTGGTCGGAGTTTCTGTCCAATTTCGCATATTTGCATGCAAATGCACAGATCTAGCACGCGAAACAGCGATTCCGCACAGAAATACACTTCTGAAACGAAGAATCGTCGAATCTGACATAACGTCGAATAAATCGTGATCGTGCTTGCCGTGTCGGAGTTTCTATTCCAATTTGGCATACTTGCCTGCAAATGCACTGATCTAGCTCGCGAAACAGCGATTCCGCACAGAAATACACTTCTGAAACGAAGAATCGTCGAATCTGACATAAGCTCGAATAAATCGTGATTATGCTTGCCGAATCGGAGTTTCCGTGCCAATTTCGCATATCTGCATACAAATGCACTGATCTAGCACGCGAAACAGCGATTCCGCACAGAAATACACTTCTGAAACAAAGAATCGTCGAATCTGACATAAGCTCGAATAAATCGTGATCGTGCATGCCGGGTCGGAGTTTCTATTCCAATTTGGCATACTTGCTTGCAAATGCACTGATCTACTACGCGAAACAGCGATTCCGCACAGAAATTCATTTGTGAAACGAATAATTGTCGAATCTGACATAAGCTCGAATAAACCATGATCGTGCTTGCCAAATCGGAGTTTTCGTGCCGATTTCGCATATTTGCATGCAAATGCACTGATCTAGCACGCGAAACAGCGATTCCGCACAGAAATACACTTCTGAAACGAAGAATCGTCGATTCGGCCATAAGCTCGATTAAATCGCGATCGTGCTTGCCGGGTCGGAGTTTCTGTGACAATTTGGCATTTTTGCATGCAAATGCACTGATATAGCACGCGAAACAGCGATTCCGCACAGAAATACACTTCTGAAACGAAGAATCGTCGAAACTGACATAGGCTCGAATAAATCGTGATCGTACTTGCCGAATCGGAGTTTTCGTGCCAATTTCGCATATCTGCATACAAATGCACTGATCTAGCACGCGAAACAGCGATTCCGCACAGAAATACACTTCTGAAACGAAGAATTGTCGAATCTGACATAAGCTCGAATAAATCGTGATCGTGCTTGTCGGGTCGGAGTTTCTATTCCAATTTGGCATACTTGCTTGCAAATGCACTGATCTACTACACGAAACAGCGATTCCGCACAGAAATACACTTCTGAAACGAAGAATCGTCGAAACTGACATAGGCTCGAATAAATCGTGATCGTACTTGCCGAATCGGAGTTTTCGTGCCAATTTCGCATATCTGCATACAAATGCACTGATCTAGCACGCGAAACAGCGATTCCGCACAGAAATACACTTCTGAAACAAAGAATTGTCGAATCTGACATAAGCTCGAATAAATCGTGATCGTGCTTGCCGAATCGGAGTTTTCGTGCCAATTTCGCATATCTGCATACAAATGCACTGATCTAGCACGCGAAACAGCGATTCCGCAAAGAAATACACTTCTGAAACGAAGAATCGTCGAATCTGCCATAAGCTAGATTAAATCGCGATCGTGCTTGTCGGGTCGGGGTTTCTATTCCAATTTCTCATACTTGTATGCAAATGCACTGATCTAGCACGCGAAACAGCGATTCCGCACAGAAATACACTTCTGAAACGAAGAATCGTCGAAACTGACATAGGCTCGAATAAATCGTGATCGTACTTGCCGAATCGGAGTTTTCGTGCCAATTTCGCATATCTGCATACAAATGCACTGATCTAGCACGCGAAACAGCGATTCCGCACAGAAATACACTTCTGAAACGAAGAATTGTCGAATCTGACATAAGCTCGAATAAATCGTGATCGTGCTTGCCGAATCGGAGTTTTCGTGCCAATTTCGCATATCTGCATACAAATGCACTGATCTAGCACGCGAAACAGCGATTCCGCAAAGAAATACACTTCTGAAACGAAGAATCGTCGAATCTGCCATAAGCTAGATTAAATCGCGATCGTGCTTGTCGGGTCGGGGTTTCTATTCCAATTTCTCATACTTGTATGCAAATGCACTGATCTAGCACGCGAAACAGCGATTCCGCACAGAAATACACTTCTGAAACGAAGAATCGTCGAATCTGACATAGGCTCGAATAAATTGTGATCGTGCTTGCCTGGTCGGAGTTTCTGTCCAATTTCGCATATTTGCATGCAAATGCACAGATCTAGCACGCGAAACAGCGATTCCGCACAGAAATACACTTCTGAAACGAAGAATCGTCGAATCTGACATAACGTCGAATAAATCGTGATCGTGCTTGCCGTGTCGGAGTTTCTATTCCAATTTGGCATACTTGCCTGCAAATGCACTGATCTAGCACGCGAAACAGCGATTCCGCACAGAAATACACTTCTGAAACGAAGAATCGTCGAATCTGACATAAGCTCGAATAAATCGTGATTGTGCTTGCCGAATCGGAGTTTCCGTGCCAATTTCGCATATCTGCATACAAATGCACTGATCTAGCACGCGAAACAGCGATTCCGCACAGAAATACACTTCTGAAACAAAGAATCGTCGAATCTGACATAAGCTCGAATAAATCGTGATCGTGCTTGCCGAATCGGAGTTTTCGTGCCAATTTCGCATATCTGCATACAAATGCACTGATCTAGCACGCGAAACAGCGATTCCGCAAAGAAATACACTTCTGAAACGAAGAATCGTCGAATCTGCCATAAGCTAGATTAAATCGCGATCGTGCTTCTCGGGTCGGGGTTTCTATTCCAATTTCTCATACTTGTATGCAAATGCACTGATCTAGCACGCGAAACAGCGATTCCGCACAGAAATACACTTCTGAAACGAAGAATCGTCGAATCTGACATAGGCTCGAATAAATTGTGATCGTGCTTGCCTGGTCGGAGTTTCTGTCCAATTTCGCATATTTGCATGCAAATGCACAGATCTAGCACGCGTAACAGCGATTCCGCACAGAAATACACTTCTGAAACGAAGAATCGTCGAATCTGACATAACGTCGAATAAATCGTGATCGTGCTTGCCGTGTCGGAGATTCTATTCCAATTTGGCATACTTGCCTGCAAATGCACTGATCTAGCTCGCGAAACAGCGATTCCGCACAGAAATACACTTCTGAAACGAAGAATCGTCGAATCTGCCATAAGCTCGATTAAATCGCGATCGTGCTTGTCGGGTCGGGGTTTCTATTCCAATTTCTCATACTTGTATGCAAAAGCACTGATCTAGCACGCGAAACAGCGATTCCGCACAGAAATACACTTCTGAAACGAAGAATCGTCGAATCTGACATAAGCTCGAATAAATCGTGATTGTGCTTGCCGAATCGGAGTTTCCGTGCCAATTTCGCATATCTGCATACAAATGCACTGATCTAGCACGCGAAACAGCGATTCCGCACAGAAATACACTTCTGAAACAAAGAATCGTCGAATCCGACATAAGCTCGAATAAATCGTGATCGTGCATGCCGGGTCGGAGTTTCTATTCCAATTTGGCATACTTGCTTGCAAATGCACTGATCTACTACGCGAAACAGCGATTCCGCACAGAAATTCATTTGTGAAACGAATAATTGTCGAATCTGACATAAGCTCGAATAAACCATGATCGTGCTTGCCAAATCGGAGTTTTCGTGCCGATTTCGCATATTTGCATGCAAATGCACTGATCTAGCGCGCGAAACAGCGATTCCGCACAGAAATACACTTCTGAAACGAAGAATCGTCGAATCGGCCATAAGCTCGATTAAATCGCGATCGTGCTTGCCGGGTCGGAGTTTCTGTGACAATTTGGCATTTTTGCATGCAAATGCACTGATATAGCACGCGAAACAGCGATTCCGCACAGAAATACACTTCTGAAACGAAGAATCGTCGAAACTGACATAGGCTCGAATAAATCGTGATCGTACTTGCCGAATCGGAGTTTTCGTGCCAATTTCGCATATCTGCATACAAATGCACTGATCTAGCACGCGAAACAGCGATTCCGCACAGAAATACACTTTTGAAACAAAGAATCGTCGAATCTGACATAAGCTCGAATAAATCATGATCGTGCTTGCCGGGTCGGGATTTCTATTCCAATTTCTCATACTTGTATGCAAATGCACTGATCTAGCACGCGAAACAGCGATTCCGCACAGAAATACACTTCTGAAACAAAGAATCGTCGAATCTGACATAAGCTCGAATAAATCGTGATCGTGCTTGCCGGGTCGGAGTTTCTATTCCAATTTGGCATACTTGCTTGCAAATGCACTGATATAGCACGCGAAACAGCGATTCCGCACAGAAATTCATTTGTGAAACGAATAATTGTCGAATCTGACATAAGCTCGAATAAATCGTGATCGTGCTTGCGGAATCGGAGTTTTCGTGCCAATTTCGCATATTTGCATGCAAATGCACTGATCTAGCACGCGAAACAGCGATTCCGCAAAGAAATACACTTCTGAAACGAAGAATGTCGAAACTGACATAGGCTCGAATAAATTGTGATCGTGCTTGCCGGGTCGGAGTTTCTATTCCAATTTCGCATACTTTCATGCAAATGCACTGATATAGCACGCGAAACAGCGATTCCGCACAGAAATACACTTCTGAAACGAAGAATCGTCGAATCTGACATAAGCTCGAATAAATCGTGATCGTGCTTGCCGTGTCGGAGTTTCTATTCCAATTTGGCATACTTGCCTGCAAATGCACTGATCTAGCTCGCGAAACAGCGATTCCGCACAGAAATACACTTCTGAAACGAAGAATCGTCGAATCTGCCATAAGCTCGATTAAATCGCGATCGTGCTTGTCGGGTCGGGGTTTCTATTCCAATTTCTCATACTTGTACGCAAAAGCACTGATCTAGCACGCGAAACAGCGATTCCGCACAGAAATACACTTCTGAAACGAAGAATGTCGAAACTGACATAGGCTCGAATAAATTGTGATCGTGCTTGCCGGGTCGGAGTTTCTATTCCAATTTCGCATACTTTCATGCAAATGCACTGATATAGCACGCGAAACAGCGATTCCGCACAGAAATACACTTCTGAAACGAAGAATCGTCGAATCTGACATAACGTCGAATAAATCGTGATCGTGCTTGCCGTGTCGGAGTTTCTATTCCAATTTGGCATACTTGCCTGCAAATGCACTGATCTAGCTCGCGAAACAGCGATTCCGCACAGAAATACACTTCTGAAACGAAGAATCGTCGAATCTGCCATAAGCTCGATTAAATCGCGATCGTGCTTGTCGGGTCGGGGTTTCTATTCCAATTTCTCATACTTGTACGCAAAAGCACTGATCTAGCACGCGAAACAGCGATTCCGCACAGAAATACACTTCTGAAACGAAGAATCGTCGAATCTGTCATAAGCTCGAATAAATCGTGATTGTGCTTGCCGAATCGGAGTTTCCGTGCCAATTTCGCATATCTGCATACAAATGCACTGATCTAGCACGCGAAACAGCGATTCCGCACAGAAATACACTTCTGAAACAAAGAATCGTCGAATCTGACATAAGCTCGAATAAATCGTGATCGTGATTGCCGGTCGAAGTTTCTATTCCAATTTGTCATACTTGCATGCAAATGCACTGATCTAGCCCGCGAAACAGCGATTCCGCACAGAAATACACTTCTGAAACGGAGAATCGTCGAATCTGACATAAGCTCGAATAAATCGTGATCGTGATTGTGCGGATCGGAGTTTCTGTGCCAATTTGGCATGTTTGCATGCAAATGCACTGATCTAACACGCGAAACAGCGATTCCGCACAGAAATTCATTTGTGAAACGAATAATTGTCGAATCTGACATAAGCTCGAATAAATCGTGATCGTGCTTGCGGAATCGGAGTTTTCGTGCCAATTTCGCATATTTGCATGCAAATGCACTGATCTAGCACGCGAAACAGCGATTCCGCAAAGAAATACACTTCTGAAACGAAGAATCGTCGAATCTGACATAAGCTCGAATAAATCGTGATCGTGATTGCCGGTCGAAGTTTCTATTCCAATTTGTCATACTTGCATGCAAATGCACTGATCTAGCCCGCGAAACAGCGATTCCGCACAGAAATACACTTCTGAAACGGAGAATCGTCGAATCTGACATAAGCTCGAATAAATCGTGATCGTGTTTGTGCGGATCGGAGTTTCTATTCCAATTTGGCATACTTGCTTGCAAATGCACTGATCTACTACGCGAAACAGCGATTCCGCACAGAAATTCATTTGTGAAACGAATAATTGTCGAATCTGACATAAGCTCGAATAAACCATGATCGTGCTTGCCAAATCGGAGTTTTCGTGCCGATTTCGCATATTTGCATGCAAATGCACTGATCTACTACGCGAAACAGCGATTCCGCACAGAAATACACTTCTGAAACGAAGAATCGTCGAATCGGCCATAAGCTCGATTAAATCGCGATCGTGCTTGTCGTGTCGGGGTTTCTATTCCAATTTCTCATACTTGTATGCAAATGCACTGATCTAGCACGCGAAACAGCGATTCCGCACAGAAATACACTTCTGAAACGAAGAATCGTCGAATCTGACATAGGCTCGAATAAATTGTGATCGTGCTTGCCTGGTCGGAGTTTCTGTCCAATTTCGCATATTTGCATGCAAATGCACAGATCTAGCACGCGAAACAGCGATTCCGCACAGAAATACACTTCTGAAACGAAGAATCGTCGAATCTGACATAACGTCGAATAAATCGTGATCGTGCTTGCCGTGTCGGAGTTTCTATTCCAATTTGGCATACTTGCCTGCAAATGCACTGATCTAGCTCGCGAAACAGCGATTCCGCACAGAAATACACTTCTGAAACGAAGAATCGTCGAATCTGACATAAGCTAGATTAAATCGCGATCGTGCTTGTCGGGTCGGGGTTTCTATTCCAATTTCTCATACTTGTATGCAAATGCACTGATCTAGCACGCGAAACAGCGATTCCGCACAGAAATACACTTCTGAAACGAAGAATGTCGAAACTGACATAGGCTCGAATAAATTGTGATCGTGCTTGCCGGGTCGGAGTTTCTATTCCAATTTCGCATACTTTCATGCAAATGCACTGATATACCACGCGAAACAGCGATTCCGCACAGAAATACACTTCTGAAACGAAGAATCGTCGAATCTGACATAAGCTCGAATAAATCGTGATCGTGATTGCCGAATCGGAGTTTCCGTGCCAATTTCGCATATCTGCATACAAATGCACTGATCTAGCACGCGAAACAGCGATTCCGCAAAGAAATACTCTTCTGAAACAAAGAATCGTCGAATCTGACATAAGCTCGAATAAATCGTGATCGTGCTTGCCGGGTCGGAGTTTCTATTCCAATTTGGCATACTTGCTTGCAAATGCACTGATCTACTACGCGAAACAGCGATTCCGCACAGAAATTCATTTGTGAAACTGTAACAGGTGTGTTTCGTCGTCGTTCGGCTTCCTCGCGTTCGGGCTCCTTGGTGTTGAACAGCTCGCCGACCCAGGGTTCTAAACGACAAGTGGAGTGACGACGCGAGGAACGGAGTCGGTACGGGTGAAATAACTGAGACGAGTCGGTTGCGGGTAAATAAATTATACTCGCTGCCTTTCGGACGCGTAAGCTACGGTGCCTCAGGATACGGTGCCTCAGGATACAGTGCGCGATGGTAATGCTACGGTGCCCGTGACTTTAGAACGTGTGATCGTGAGAGTGCTACCTTAACCTGTATGTGGCGTAGGACGCAAGCAGGATGGACAGGAGTAGAGTTAGATCACGACTGTCGTCGTGATCTCCCTACCTAGGCTGGGTTGTCGTGGTCCTTCGATGTCCGTGACGCACGGGTCATCGAAGTTCCTCCGGACAGTCGTTCAGGGAGTTCGGTCAAGGTGACGCACCTTGTCTGGCTCGACTGGCCTCGTGGGCGACTCGCCTCACGAGGGTGACTTTCTAGGCGGTTCTTAGGCGACGTCGAAGGGTGACGCACCACTTCTAGTTCGGCCGATTTCGTGGACGACGCGTCTCACGAAATATACCGGTGACGCACCGGGTATGCTCGAGGTGGAGTACAACTCGCACCAGCGGAGCGACAGGATAACTGGACAGGAGGTTCTCCGACGAGGTCAAAGGGTGACGCACCGTTTCTTGTTCGTCGGCTCTCGGAGGCGACGCGCCTAACGAAAGTGACCGGTGACGCAAAGGGTGTTCGAGGTGGAGCACAGCTCGCACCAGCGGAAGTACAGGATAACTGGACGAGAGGTTCTCCAACGAAGTCAAAGGGGTGACGCACCACTTCTTGTTCGCTGGCTCTCGGAGGCGACGCGCCTAACGAAAGTGACCGGTGACGCGCCGGGTGTTCGAGGTGGAGCACGGCTCGCACCAGCGGACGGACAGGACAACAGGATTTCTTCGACGAAGCCGAAGGGGTGACACACCACTTCTTGTTCGTCGACTCTCGGAGGCGACGCGCCTAGCGAAAGAGACCGGTGACGCACCGGGTGTTCGAGGTAGAGCACGGCTCGTACCAGCGGAACCAGGATGCCGATAACGGCGGAGACGTGGACAACGGTTACAGGTAGAATACTCAGAGCACTGGAATATCGCACGAGGTGATTCCCGGATGGCTACTGGTAGACTCAGGTCCTTTTAGTCTGTTCGCGACGGCTTTTATAGGAACGGTTCGGTGGTAAGGGACGGTGGTGCGGTGCGGTATTTTGATGGTGACGTATACCTTCTTCTGAACAGTATTTTGGAAGTTTGATTTGGATTCCCGTTGGAATACGGGCCTGGGTGCGGGGTACGTGCGGTACAGGCGGTGTTGTTGTTATGACAGGAGGCCGGTGGTACGTTACTAGATTCGCGTCGTCGTGTATAACCGGTGGAGGTGTGACAGGGGTTTGTTCGTAACAGGCCTACGTTATGTAGGTCTGTTACACCCCCCTCCTTCTTCGGGGTGACGAGCGAAAGGCGGCGAGACTGATTTATTCAGAAGAAACAGGTTTGGTATACATTGTTACAAAAGAAATTCGTAATACTGGCTGGTGTCAGAGAAACAATAGGTGTGTGTGTGTATGTAGTGTCAGTGTGGTGCTGCGTCGTTGTTGTTCCCCTCTCGTTGTCGGCATCGCCTCAGTCGTCCGGCTCGATCGAATTTTAGGACCCACCTCTCGTCCCCTATAGACGCCAGGAAGCGTTTGGAGGTGGTCAGCCGTAGTGGTACCTCAATGCGTCGGCCATTTGGTAGTAGGTACCACGTTGTTGGGCACGTCGCGTTTTTCCTTTGGTACCGTATTGGCGTCAGTGTGTCGCGGTGGTCTGTGGGTGTGGGGAAACCTTCGTTCCCTGGTTCCTTGCTTCGCGGCTCCTTTGGGCTGTGTGTGCCTGGCGGCTGGTGAACTGAACTGGTTCTGTGAACTGGACAAATGCTCTGGATTATTTTCCGGGGTCGGCCTCGGCCGCGTGGGGCCGGAGTAGCCGTCGGGGCAGGGGCAGGTGCGGGTACTCTGGTCTGTTCTGCGGGGGTATCTGGTTGCGCGTCTGGTTCGGTGCTCTCCGGGCGAGCGTCGTTTTCGGAGCTGTGTTCCGGTTTGAGATCCTGGATATGGATGTGTCGAATCCATTTTCTCCTTCCGTCCTGGAGGTCAACGATAACTGGCGATATTATGCGTTGTACCGTATAGGGACCGCTATATTTTGGGGCTAGCTTAGCAGCTATGCCCGCTCCCTTGTCGGACAGTGTGTGTTCCTTTTTCCAAACGCGATCCCCTATGGCCGGTCTCCACTCGCGGCGTCGCAGGTTGTAATATTTCTCTTGTCTGCCGAAGGCTTGCGCTAAGTGGAGTTTGGCCAGTTCCTGGGCTTCTCGTAGATTTTTCCAGCGTTGGTGCGGGGTGGCGGTTGGCTCGTCTGCTGCTTGCTGTCCTGGTACTCTTAACTCTCGGCCTTGGTTCAGGTATGCCGGCGTGTATCCGGTCGCCTCATGCCATGCGGTGTTGATGGCAAACCTTGCCTCGTCTAATTTTTCGTCCCAGCGGCCGTGGTTTTTCCCGACGTACTGAGCTAGCATTGTTTTGACGACTTTGTTTGCTCTCTCGACCGGGTTGCACTGTGGTGCATACGGAGGTGTACGGCGGTGCGTGATGCCGGCTGCCTGTAGTAGACTGGTAAACGCCTCTCCAATGAATTGGCGTCCGTTGTCGGATATAATGATCTGTGGTGCTCCGTGACGTAGGATAATATCCTTCTGGATCGCCGCGGCGACAGCAGTGCTGGTGGCTTTTCGAAGGGGTGTAAGTTCGACCCACTTCGAAAAGCGATCGAGTGCGACGAGTAGCCAGATGTGTCCGCGGCGTGATCGCGGCAGTGGCCCAACCAGATCTACGGACACGGTGTGCCACGGTTGTGTCCCGGGATTAGCGTGGAGGCGTCCTGGTGGCGGTACAGGCGGTGACTTGTATTGTTGGCAGCTGACGCAGCTGCGAACGTGTCGTGCGATGTCTCGGAACATCCCTGGCCAGTGGTACCTCTGGGCAATGCGGACGCTCGTTTTGGCGATTCCTAGATGTCCCGCGGTGGGGTCGTCGTGAAATTGCCGTAGCACTGCCTCTCGGTCGATCGCCGGTATGCATATTTTCCATGCGTTTCCGGAATCTGGCTCGTTGTAATCGAGCTGATGCGGTATTCGTCGTTGCAGTTTTCCCTCGTAAATCCGGAAATCGGGAACTGAGGCGGGATCGTGCTGCACGGTTTCCATCTTCTTCTCGTACCAGGAGTCGTTACGCGGTTTGGTGCGGAGGAGACTGACGCCTGGTACAGGTTCGATGCGGGATAATGCGTCGGCTACATGGTTCAGCTTTCCTGGCCGATACTGGATGTCGAAGTCGTACTGTTGCAGTTCGAGGGCCCATCTCGCCAGTCGTCCGGTTGGACTGTCGATTTGTTGCAACCAACGAAGTGCCTGGTGGTCTGTGAGAACCGTGAAATGGTAACCTTCTAGGTAAGGTTTCATTTTCCGAATTCCCCAGACGACGGCCAGACACTCCTTCTCCGTTGCGCTGTAGTTTCGCTCTGTGGTGCTCAGCGTGTGGCTGGCATATGCGATAACTCTTTCCTCGTTGGCGGGGCCCTGTGTGAGCACGACTCCCAGGCCGTGGTCACTGGCGTCGGTCTGGAGGGTGAACGGCTGTTCGAAGTCCGGGCAGGCGAGCACTGGTGCGGTGACCAGTTTCTCCTTCAGTGTCTGGAATGCATTCTCCTCGGCTTCGGTCCATTTCCACTTTGCGTTTTTCCGTGTAAGCTGCGTGAGCGGCTCTACTATTTCCGCAAAGTTTGGTACGAACCGCCGGTACCATGAGGCCATGCCGTGAAAACGTCGAACTTCCCGTATGTTTTTCGGTGCAGCTATCTTTGCGATCGCGCTCGTTTTCTCTGGGTCGGTTCGTATCCCCTGCTGGTCGACAATGTGTCCGAGATAGCGGAGGCTGCTAACGCAGAATCGACATTTATCGGGATTCAGGCGGAGTCCGGCTGCGCGGAGGCGTCGAAAGACTTCTCGCAAATGTCGCTGGTGTTCCTCGAGGGTCTTACTGGCGATGATTATGTCATCCAGGTACGCGAACGCGTATGGTTCGAGTTCAGGACCGATTATTCGGTCGAGCAGCCGTTGAAATGTGGCGGGTGCCGAGTGTAGACCGAACGGCATGACTCGAAACTGGAATAAACCCTTTCCCGGTACCGTGAAGGCGGTGAGCGGTCGGCTGGCATTTTCGAGTGGGACCTGCCAATACCCATTTTTTAAATCGAGGGTAGTCAGATACTTCGCCCCTCGTAATTTGTCGAGAGTTGCCTGGATATGTGGCAATGGGTACGCGTCCTTTTCTGATCGGTCGTTTAGTCGACGGAAGTCGACGCAGAACCTGGGCTTTCCGTCTTTTTTCTTCACAACTACCACCGGCGAGCTCCACGGGCTGCTGGACGGCTCTATTATTCGGTCATTGAGCATTTTCTCAATTTCGTCGTTTATTATTGCTTGCATTGCCGGATTTCTGGGTTGGTAGCGCTGTTTGAGCGGTGTTTCATCGAGCAATTTGATACGGTGCTCGATGAGATTTGTTCGTCCCGGTACCGTTTCAAACAGTTTCATTTCCTCTTGTAGGAAGTCGTCGAACTGTCGGCGGGCACCTTCATCTGGTACACGGAGGCCCATTTGCTGGCATGGTTCGGACAGGCAGGCGGTGGGCCAGGTTGCTATGTCGTATGGCGGCTTCAGGTTCATTCGGAGTGCCGCGATAGCTTGAATGCCCAGTAATACTGGCGGACCCATATTCGGCAGTATGGTAAAGTCCTGCTGGTTTTCGGTGCCTAGTGCGGTGAATGATAGTCGTATGCGGCCGGCGGGTTGCATGCTCGTGCCGTCTGCTAGGCTGATTAGCGTGCTTGGTTCGGATGCTTGCATGCCTTGTTCGAGTGCCCATTCGTACGCTTCGGCGTTGATACAAGACAATTGGGCACCGGTGTCGAGCAAGGCGTCGATTTCCCTTCCTAATATTCGAATCGGTAGGAAGGGGCGGGGCGTATACTTTATGTCTGGGGCTGGCGTTCGCCCGTTCGCGGCGAGCCCCGTGCGTCGTTTCCCGAGCGATCGGGTGCGACGAGTCCCGGTGGATGACACTCCTTCGTGAGTATTCCGTCTCGACCACATCGCGAACAGAATTTCCGGTAGGCGTTTCTGCACTCGAAACGGGTGTGGCCCCTTTGTTTACACCGCCAGCAGTGTGTCATTCGACTGTAGCTGTTGGTGTTGTCACCTTGAATCGCACTGGCTTCCCCTTCCCCACGGGGTGTGTTGCTCAGTCGGGCGGGTCGTGCCTCGATTGGATCGGCGCGTGTCTGGCTTGGCGTGTGGTCCTGGTTCTCGTTGATGGCGGCGGCGAGGGGCCGGCTGGCAGTCCGTTGCATTTGGGTTTTCCGCTCTATGGCTCTCTCGATGCGTTGCGCGTGTCGGAGCAGGTCTCGGATGCTGGAAATCGATTCTGGATCGATGATGGCCGTGTAATCTGGTAGCATGTTTTCATAGATGGTTTCCAGATATTCGTCCGTCGGGATGAGCGCTCGTCTCATGAGGGTGGTGAGCGCGTTCATATACTCATGGAACGGTTCTCCGGGTTTCTGTACGCGTGCTCGTGCTTCGCGGGCCCGTTGCACCGGGGTCTTGTGTCCGGCGTAGACCATCAGGAAGTCTGCGGTGAATTCCTCCCATGTGTTGATCTGGTAGCGGTTATCCCGGTACCAGTCTTGGGCGTCTCCTCGCAAAAGTTCCGGTACCCCCTCTAATAATTCTGCGTCGGAGATGTGATATGAATGGGCTAGTTCCCCTATCCGTTCGAGAAACCGGAAAGGGTCCTTGCCGTCCGTCGTGCATCCCCACTTGCGCATCCGGTCCATTCTCTTTCCGGTGTCGTCTTGCTCGCTTGCGGCCGCTCTATTGGCGCCGGCCATTGTGTCGGCTTGGTGGGACGTGCCTGGTTGCATGGTGTTTACAAATTGCGGGGTCTTTGGTTCGGTCATGTTGAAGAGGTTGGTGATCTCTAGTTTAATTAGATCGGCCCACTGTTGACGGCGTTCGTCCGTAGTCCTGGTGGTTGGCCGATTTCCTCGGCCGGGGTTTGCGACGGTGTGTTTGAAATTTCGACTCTCAGGGCAGGTAATACCGGTGCGCATCCAGAGATGGCGTCTGGGGTACGAAACGCGTGTGTGTGCCGGCGCGGTCACGGTTCAACGCGGCTCAGGAATGTTACGCGGCGTACTGGTCCTCTGGTTACGCGCGCGTTACCGTGTTGAACCGGCTCTCGGAGGCGACGCGCCTGGCGAAAGTGACCGGTGACACACCGGGTGTTCGAGGTGGAGCACGGCTCGCACCAGCGGACGGGCAGGACGGCAGGGTTCCGACGAGGCCGAAGGGGTAACACACCGCTTCTTGATCGTCGACTCTCGGAGGCGACGCGCCTAGCGAAAGAGACCGGTGACGCACCGGGTGTTCGAGGTGGAGCACGGCTCGCACCAGCGGACTGGCAGGACGACAGGGTTTCGACGAGGTCGAAGGGTGACACACCACTTCTTAATCGTCGGCTCTCGGAGGCGACGCGCCTAGCGCAAGAGACCGGTGACACACCGAGTGTTCGAGGTAGAGCACGGCCTAGGTCTAGACCTACATAACGTAGGCCTGTTACGAACAAACCCCTGTCACACCTCCACCGGTTATACACGACGACGCGAATCTAGTAACGTACCACCGGCCTCCTGTCATAACAACAACACCGCCTGTACCGCACGTACCCCGCACCCAGGCCCGTATTCCAACGGGAATCCAAATCAAACTTCCAAAATACTGTTCAGAAGAAGGTATACGTCACCATCAAAATACCGCACCGCACCACCGTCCCTTACCACCGAACCGTTCCTATAAAAGCCGTCGCGAACAGACTAAAAGGACCTGAGTCTACCAGTAGCCATCCGGGAATCACCTCGTGCGATATTCCAGTGCTCTGAGTATTCTACCTGTAACCGTTGTCCACGTCTCCGCCGTTATCGGCATCCTGGTTCCGCTGGTACGAGCCGTGCTCTACCTCGAACACTCGGTGTGTCACCGGTCTCTTGCGCTAGGCGCGTCGCCTCCGAGAGCCGACGATTAAGAAGTGGTGTGTCACCCTTCGACCTCGTCGAAACCCTGTCGTCCTGCCAGTCCGCTGGTGCGAGCCGTGCTCCACCTCGAACACCCGGTGCGTCACCGGTCTCTTTCGCTAGGCGCGTCGCCTCCGAGAGCCAGCGAACAAGAAGTGGTGCGTCACCCCTTTGACTTCGTTGGAGAACCTCTCGTCCAGTTATCCTGTACTTCCGCTGGTGCGAGCTGTGCTCCACCTCGAACACCCGGTGCGTCACCGGTCACTTTCGTTAGGCGCGTCGCCTCCGAGAGCCGACGAACAAGAAACGGTGCGTCACCCTTTGACCTCGTCGGAGAACCTCCTGTCCAGTTATCCTGTCGCTCCGCTGGTGCGAGTTGTACTCCACCTCGAGCATACCCGGTGCGTCACCGGTATATTTCGTGAGACGCGTCGTCCACGAAATCGGCCGAACTAGAAGTGGTGCGTCACCCTTCGACGTCGCCTAAGAACCGCCTAGAAAGTCACCCTCGTGAGGCGAGTCGCCCACGAGGCCAGTCGAGCCCGACAAGGTGCGTCACCTTGACCGAACTCCCTGAACGACTGTCCGGAGGAACTTCGATGACCCATGTGTCACGGACATCGAAGGACCACTACAACCCGGCCTAGGTAGGGAGATCACGACGACAGTCGTGATCTAACTCTACTCCTGTCCATCCTGCCCGCGTCCTACGCCACATACAGGTTCAGGTAGCACTCGCACGGTCACACGTTCTAAAGTCACGGGCACCGTAGCATTACCATCGCGCACTGTATCCTGAGGCACCGTAACATACGCGACCGAAAGGCAGCGAGTATAATTTGTTTAACCGCAACCGAATCGTCTCAGTTATTTCACCCGCATCAATTCCGTTCCTCGCGTCGACACTCCACTTGTCGTTTAGAACCCTGGGTCGGCGAGCTGTTCAACACCAAGGAGCCCGAACGCGAGGAAGCCGAACGACGACGAAACACACCTGTTACATGGCGCCCGAACAGGGACTGAAGGAAAGGCATCCGCGTCGCGATTAGAGACAATTAGCTTTTCAAAATAAACGATCACCGGTTCAACACGGTAACGCGCGCGTAACCAGAGGACCAGTACGCCGCGTAACATTCCTGAGCCGCGTTGAACCGTGACCGCGCCGGCACACACACGCGTTTCGTACCCCAGACGCCATCTCTGGATGCGCACCGGTATTACCTGCCCTGAGAGTCGAAATTTCAAACACACCGTCGCAAACCCCGGCCGAGGAAATCGGCCAACCACCAGGACTACGGACGAACGCCGTCAACAGTGGGCCGATCTAATTAAACTAGAGATCACCAACCTCTTCAACATGACCGAACCAAAGACCCCGCAATTTGTAAACACCATGCAACCAGGCACGTCCCACCAAGCCGACACAATGGCCGGCGCCAATAGAGCGGCCGCAAGCGAGCAAGACGACACCGGAAAGAGAATGGACCGGATGCGCAAGTGGGGATGCACGACGGACGGCAAGGACCCTTTCCGGTTTCTCGAACGGATAGGGGAACTAGCCCATTCATATCACATCTCCGACGCAGAATTATTAGAGGGGGTACCGGAACTTTTGCGAGGAGACGCCCAAGACTGGTACCGGGATAACCGCTACCAGATCAACACATGGGAGGAATTCACCGCAGACTTCCTGATGGTCTACGCCGGACACAAGACCCCGGTGCAACGGGCCCGCGAAGCACGAGCACGCGTACAGAAACCCGGAGAACCGTTCCATGAGTATATGAACGCGCTCACCACCCTCATGAGACGAGCGCTCATCCCGACGGACGAATATCTGGAAACCATCTATGAAAACATGCTACCAGATTACACGGCCATCATCGATCCAGAATCGATTTCCAGCATCCGAGACCTGCTCCGACACGCGCAACGCATCGAGAGAGCCATAGAGCGGAAAACCCAAATGCAACGGACTGCCAGCCGGCCCCTCGCCGCCGCCATCAACGAGAACCAGGACCACACGCCAAGCCAGACACGCGCCGATCCAATCGAGGCACGACCCGCCCGACTGAGCAACACACCCCGTGGGGAAGGGGAAGCCAGTGCGATTCAAGGTGACAACACCAACAGCTACAGTCGAATGACACACTGCTGGCGGTGTAAACAAAGGGGCCACACCCGTTTCGAGTGCAGAAACGCCTACCGGAAATTCTGTTCGCGATGTGGTCGAGACGGAATACTCACGAAGGAGTGTCATCCACCGGGACTCGTCGCACCCGATCGCTCGGGAAACGACGCACGGGGCTCGCCGCGAACGGGCGAACGCCAGCCCCAGACATAAAGTATACGCCCCGCCCCTTCCTACCGATTCGAATATTAGGAAGGGAAATCGACGCCTTGCTCGACACCGGTGCCCAATTGTCTTGTATCAACGCCGAAGCGTACGAATGGGCACTCGAACAAGGCATGCAAGCATCCGAACCAAGCACGCTAATCAGCCTAGCAGACGGCACGAGCATGCAACCCGCCGGCCGCATACGACTATCATTCACCGCACTAGGCACCGAAAACCAGCAGGACTTTACCATACTGCCGAATATGGGTCCGCCAGTATTACTGGGCATTCAAGCTATCGCGGCACTCCGAATGAACCTGAAGCCGCCATACGACATAGCAACCTGGCCCACCGCCTGCCTGTCCGAACCATGCCAGCAAATGGGCCTCCGTGTACCAGATGAAGGTGCCCGCCGACAGTTCGACGACTTCCTACAAGAGGAAATGAAACTGTTTGAAACGGTACCGGGACGAACAAATCTCATCGAGCACCGTATCAAATTGCTCGATGAAACACCGCTCAAACAGCGCTACCAACCCAGAAATCCGGCAATGCAAGCAATAATAAACGACGAAATTGAGAAAATGCTCAATGACCGAATAATAGAGCCGTCCAGCAGCCCGTGGAGCTCGCCGGTGGTAGTTGTGAAGAAAAAAGACGGAAAGCCCAGGTTCTGCGTCGACTTCCGTCGACTAAACGACCGATCAGAAAAGGACGCGTACCCATTGCCACATATCCAGGCAACTCTCGACAAATTACGAGGGGCGAAGTATCTGACTACCCTCGATTTAAAAAATGGGTATTGGCAGGTCCCACTCGAAAATGCCAGCCGACCGCTCACCGCCTTCACGGTACCGGGAAAGGGTTTATTCCAGTTTCGAGTCATGCCGTTCGGTCTACACTCGGCACCCGCCACATTTCAACGGCTGCTCGACCGAATAATCGGTCCTGAACTCGAACCATACGCGTTCGCGTACCTGGATGACATAATCATCGCCAGTAAGACCCTCGAGGAACACCAGCGACATTTGCGAGAAGTCTTTCGACGCCTCCGCGCAGCCGGACTCCGCCTGAATCCCGATAAATGTCGATTCTGCGTTAGCAGCCTCCGCTATCTCGGACACATTGTCGACCAGCAGGGGATACGAACCGACCCAGAGAAAACGAGCGCGATCGCAAAGATAGCTGCACCGAAAAACATACGGGAAGTTCGACGTTTTCACGGCATGGCCTCATGGTACCGGCGGTTCGTACCAAACTTTGCGGAAATAGTAGAGCCGCTCACGCAGCTTACACGGAAAAACGCAAAGTGGAAATGGACCGAAGCCGAGGAGAATGCATTCCAGACACTGAAGGAGAAACTGGTCACCGCACCAGTGCTCGCCTGCCCGGACTTCGAACAGCCGTTCACCCTCCAGACCGACGCCAGTGACCACGGCCTGGGAGTCGTGCTCACACAGGGCCCCGCCAACGAGGAAAGAGTTATCGCATATGCCAGCCACACGCTGAGCACCACAGAGCGAAACTACAGCGCAACGGAGAAGGAGTGTCTGGCCGTCGTCTGGGGAATTCGGAAAATGAAACCTTACCTAGAAGGTTACCATTTCACGGTTCTCACAGACCACCAGGCACTTCGTTGGTTGCAACAAATCGACAGTCCAACCGGACGACTGGCGAGATGGGCCCTCGAACTGCAACAGTACGACTTCGACATCCAGTATCGGCCAGGAAAGCTGAACCATGTAGCCGACGCATTATCCCGCATCGAACCTGTACCAGGCGTCAGTCTCCTCCGCACCAAACCGCGTAACGACTCCTGGTACGAGAAGAAGATGGAAACCGTGCAGCACGATCCCGCCTCAGTTCCCGATTTCCGGATTTACGAGGGAAAACTGCAACGACGAATACCGCATCAGCTCGATTACAACGAGCCAGATTCCGGAAACGCATGGAAAATATGCATACCGGCGATCGACCGAGAGGCAGTGCTACGGCAATTTCACGACGTCCCCACCGCGGGACATCTAGGAATCGCCAAAACGAGCGTCCGCATTGCCCAGAGGTACCACTGGCCAGGGATGTTCCGAGACATCGCACGACACGTTCGCAGCTGCGTCAGCTGCCAACAATACAAGTCACCGCCTGTACCGCCACCAGGACGCCTCCACGCTAATCCCGGGACACAACCGTGGCACACCGTGTCCGTAGATCTGGTTGGGCCACTGCCGCGATCACGCCGCGGACACATCTGGCTACTCGTCGCACTCGATCGCTTTTCGAAGTGGGTCGAACTTACACCCCTTCGAAAAGCCACCAGCACTGCTGTCGCCGCGGCGATCCAGAAGGATATTATCCTACGTCACGGAGCACCACAGATCATTATATCCGACAACGGACGCCAATTCATTGGAGAGGCGTTTACCAGTCTACTACAGGCAGCCGGCATCACGCACCGCCGTACACCTCCGTATGCACCACAGTGCAACCCGGTCGAGAGAGCAAACAAAGTCGTCAAAACAATGCTAGCTCAGTACGTCGGGAAAAACCACGGCCGCTGGGACGAAAAATTAGACGAGGCAAGGTTTGCCATCAACACCGCATGGCATGAGGCGACCGGATACACGCCGGCATACCTGAACCAAGGCCGAGAGTTAAGAGTACCAGGACAGCAAGCAGCAGACGAGCCAACCGCCACCCCGCACCAACGCTGGAAAAATCTACGAGAAGCCCAGGAACTGGCCAAACTCCACTTAGCGCAAGCCTTCGGCAGACAAGAGAAATATTACAACCTGCGACGCCGCGAGTGGAGACCGGCCATAGGGGATCGCGTTTGGAAAAAGGAACACACACTGTCCGACAAGGGAGCGGGCATAGCTGCTAAGCTAGCCCCAAAATATAGCGGTCCCTATACGGTACAACGCATAATATCGCCAGTTATCGTTGACCTCCAGGACGGAAGGAGAAAATGGATTCGACACATCCATATCCAGGATCTCAAACCGGAACACAGCTCCGAAAACGACGCTCGCCCGGAGAGCACCGAACCAGACGCGCAACCAGATACCCCCGCAGAACAGACCAGAGTACCCGCACCTGCCCCTGCCCCGACGGCTACTCCGGCCCCACGCGGCCGAGGCCGACCCCGGAAAATAATCCAGAGCATTTGTCCAGTTCACAGAACCAGTTCAGTTCACCAGCCGCCAGGCACACACAGCCCAAAGGAGCCGCGAAGCAAGGAACCAGGGAACGAAGGTTTCCCCACACCCACAGACCACCGCGACACACTGACGCCAATACGGTACCAAAGGAAAAACGCGACGTGCCCAACAACGTGGTACCTACTACCAAATGGCCGACGCATTGAGGTACCACTACGGCTGACCACCTCCAAACGCTTCCTGGCGTCTATAGGGGACGAGAGGTGGGTCCTAAAATTCGATCGAGCCGGACGACTGAGGCGATGCCGACAACGAGAGGGGAACAACAACGACGCAGCACCACACTGACACTACATACACACACACACACCTATTGTTTCTCTGACACCAGCCAGTATTACGAATTTCTTTTGTAACAATGTATACCAAACCTGTTTCTTCTGAATAAATCAGTCTCGCCGCCTTTCGCTCGTCACCCCGAAGAAGGAGGGGGGTGTAACAGACCTACATAACGTAGGCCTGTTACGAACAAACCCCTGTCACACCTCCACCGGTTATACACGACGACGCGAATCTAGTAACGTACCACCGGCCTCCTGTCATAACAACAACACCGCCTGTACCGCACGTACCCCGCACCCAGGCCCGTATTCCAACGGGAATCCAAATCAAACTTCCAAAATACTGTTCAGAAGAAGGTATACGTCACCATCAAAATACCGCACCGCACCACCGTCCCTTACCACCGAACCGTTCCTATAAAAGCCGTCGCGAACAGACTAAAAGGACCTGAGTCTACCAGTAGCCATCCGGGAATCACCTCGTGCGATATTCCAGTGCTCTGAGTATTCTACCTGTAACCGTTGTCCACGTCTCCGCCGTTATCGGCATCCTGGTTCCGCTGGTACGAGCCGCGCTCTACCTCGAACACTCGGTGTGTCACCGGTCTCTTGCGCTAGGCGCGTCGCCTCCGAGAGCCGACGATTAAGAAGTGGTGTGTCACCCTTCGACCTCGTCGAAACCCTGTCGTCCTGCCAGTCCGCTGGTGCGAGCCGTGCTCCACCTCGAACACCCGGTGCGTCACCGGTCTCTTTCGCTAGGCGCGTCGCCTCCGAGAGTCGACGATCAAGAAGCGGTGTGTTACCCCTTCGGCCTCGTCGGAACCCTGCCGTCCTGCCCGTCCGCTGGTGCGAGCCGTGCTCCACCTCGAACACCCGGTGTGTCACCGGTCACTTTCGCCAGGCGCGTCGCCTCCGAGAGCCGACGAACAAGAAGCGGTGCGTCACCCTTTGACTTCGTCGGAGAACCTCCTGTCCAGTTATCCTGTCGCTCCGCTGGTGCGAGTTGTACTCCACCTCGAACATACCCGGTGCGTCACCGGTATATTTCGTGAGACGCGTCGTCCACGAAATCGGCCGAACTAGAAGTGGTGCGTCACCCTTCGACGTCGCCTAAGAACCGCCTAGAAAGTCACCCTCGTGAGGCGAGTCGCCCACGAGGCCAGTCGAGCCCGACAAGGTGCGTCACCTTGACCGAACTCCCTGAACGACTGTCCGGAGGAACTTCGATGACCCATGTGTCACGGACATCGAAGGACCACTACAACCCGGCCTAGGTAGGGAGATCACGACGACAGTCGTGATCTAACTCTACTCCTGTCCATCCTGCCCGCGTCCTACGCCACATACAGGTTCAGGTAGCACTCGCACGGTCACACGTTCTAAAGTCACGGGCACCGTAGTATTTCCACCGCGCACTGTATCCTGAGGCACCGTAACATACGCGACCGAAAGGCAGCGAGTATAATTTGTTTAACCGCAACCGAATCGTCTCAGTTATTTCACCCGCATCAATTCCGTTCCTCGCGTCGACACTCCACTTGTCGTTTAGAACCCTGGGTCGGCGAGCTGTTCAACACCAAGGAGCCCGAACGCGAGGAAGCCGAACGACGACGAAACACACCTGTTACATGGCGCCCGAACAGGGACTGAAGGAAAGGCATCCGCGTCGCGATTAGAGACAATTAGCTTTTCAAAATAAACAATCACCGGTTCAACACGGTAACGCGCGCGTAACCAGAGGACCAGTACGCCGCGTAACATTCCTGAGCCGCGTTGAACCGTGACCGCGCCGGCACACACACGCGTTTCGTACCCCAGACGCCATCTCTGGATGCGCACCGGTATTACCTGCCCTGAGAGTCGAAATTTCAAACACACCGTCGCAAACCCCGGCCGAGGAAATCGGCCAACCACCAGGACTACGGACGAACGCCGTCAACAGTGGGCCGATCTAATTAAACTAGAGATCACCAACCTCTTCAACATGACCGAACCAAAGACCCCGCAATTTGTAAACACCATGCAACCAGGCACGTCCCACCAAGCCGACACAATGGCCGGCGCCAATAGAGCGGCCGCAAGCGAGCAAGACGACACCGGATGCGCAAGTGGGGATGCACGACGGACGGCAAGGACCCTTTCCGGTTTCTCGAACGGATAGGGGAACTAGCCCATTCATATCACATCTCCGACGCAGAATTATTAGAGGGGGTACCGGAACTTTTGCGAGGAGACGCCCAAGACTGGTACCGGGATAACCGCTACCAGATCAACACATGGGAGGAATTCACCGCAGACTTCCTGATGGTCTACGCCGGACACAAGACCCCGGTGCAACGGGCCCGCGAAGCACGAGCACGCGTACAGAAACCCGGAGAACCGTTCCATGAGTATATGAACGCGCTCACCACCCTCATGAGACGAGCGCTCATCCCGACGGACGAATATCTGGAAACCATCTATGAAAACATGCTACCAGATTACACGGCCATCATCGATCCAGAATCGATTTCCAGCATCCGAGACCTGCTCCGACACGCGCAACGCATCGAGAGAGCCATAGAGCGGAAAACCCAAATGCAACGGACTGCCAGCCGGCCCCTCGCCGCCGCCATCAACGAGAACCAGGACCACACGCCAAGCCAGACACGCGCCGATCCAATCGAGGCACGACCCGCCCGACTGAGCAACACACCCCGTGGGGAAGGGGAAGCCAGTGCGATTCAAGGTGACAACACCAACAGCTACAGTCGAATGACACACTGCTGGCGGTGTAAACAAAGGGGCCACACCCGTTTCGAGTGCAGAAACGCCTACCGGAAATTCTGTTCGCGATGTGGTCGAGACGGAATACTCACGAAGGAGTGTCATCCACCGGGACTCGTCGCACCCGATCGCTCGGGAAACGACGCACGGGGCTCGCCGCGAACGGGCGAACGCCAGCCCCAGACATAAAGTATACGCCCCGCCCCTTCCTACCGATTCGAATATTAGGAAGGGAAATCGACGCCTTGCTCGACACCGGTGCCCAATTGTCTTGTATCAACGCCGAAGCGTACGAATGGGCGCTCGAACAAGGCATGCAAGCATCCGAACCGAGCACGCTAATCAGCCTAGCAGACGGCACGAGCGTGCAACCCGCCGGCCGCATACGACTGTCATTCACCGCACTAGGCACCGTAAACCAGCAGGACTTTACCATACTGCCGAATATGGGTCCGCCAGTACTACTGGGCATTCAAGCTATCGCGGCACTCCGAATGAACCTGAAGCCGCCATACGACATAGCAACCTGGCCCACCGCCTGCCTGTCCGAACCATGCCAGCAAATGGGCCTCCGCGTACCAGATGAAGGTGCCCGCCGACAGTTCGACGACTTCCTACAAACGGAAATGAAACTGTTTGAAACGGTACCGGGACGAACAAATCTCATCGAGCACCGTATCAAATTGCTCGATGAAACACCGCTCAAACAGCGCTACCAACCCAGAAATCCGGCAATGCAAGCAATAATAAACGACGAAATTGAGAAAATGCTCAATGACCGAATAATAGAGCCGTCCAGCAGCCCGTGGAGCTCGCCGGTGGTAGTTGTGAAGAAAAAAGACGGAAAGCCCAGGTTCTGCGTCGACTTCCGTCGACTAAACGACCGATCAGAAAAGGACGCGTACCCATTGCCACATATCCAGGCAACTCTCGACAAATTACGAGGGGCGAAGTATCTGACTACCCTCGATTTAAAAAATGGGTATTGGCAGGTCCCACTCGAAAATGCCAGCCGACCGCTCACCGCCTTCACGGTACCGGGAAAGGGTTTATTCCAGTTTCGAGTCATGCCGTTCGGTCTACACTCGGCACCCGCCACATTTCAACGGCTGCTCGACCGAATAATCGGTCCTGAACTCGAACCATACGCGTTCGCGTACCTGGATGACATAATCATCGCCAGTAAGACCCTCGAGGAACACCAGCGACATTTGCGAGAAGTCTTTCGACGCCTCCGCGCAGCCGGACTCCGCCTGAATCCCGATAAATGTCGATTCTGCGTTAGCAGCCTCCGCTATCTCGGACACATTGTCGACCAGCAGGGGATACGAACCGACCCAGAGAAAACGAGCGCGATCGCAAAGATAGCTGCACCGAAAAACATACGGGAAGTTCGACGTTTTCACGGCATGGCCTCATGGTACCGGCGGTTCGTACCAAACTTTGCGGAAATAGTAGAGCCGCTCACGCAGCTTACACGGAAAAACGCAAAGTGGAAATGGACCGAAGCCGAGGAGAATGCATTCCAGACACTGAAGGAGAAACTGGTCACCGCACCAGTGCTCGCCTGCCCGGACTTCGAACAGCCGTTCACCCTCCAGACCGACGCCAGTGACCACGGCCTGGGAGTCGTGCTCACACAGGGCCCCGCCAACGAAGAAAGAGTTATCGCATATGCCAGCCACACGCTGAGCACCACAGAGCGAAACTACAGCGCAACGGAGAAGGAGTGTCTGGCCGTCGTCTGGGGAATTCGGAAAATGAAACCTTACCTAGAGGGTTACCATTTCACGGTTCTCACAGACCACCAGGCACTCCGTTGGTTGCAACAAATCGACAGTCCAACCGGACGACTGGCGAGATGGGCCCTCGAACTACAACAGTACGATTTCGACATCCAGTATCGGCCAGGAAAGCTGAACCATGTAGCCGACGCATTATCCCGCATCGAACCTGTACCAGGCGTCAGTCTCCTCCGCACCAAACCGCGTAACGACTCCTGGTACGAGAAGAAGATGGAAACCGTGCAGCACGATCCCGCCTCAGTTCCCGATTTCCGGATTTACGAGGGAAAACTGCAACGACGAATACCGCATCAGCTCGATTACAACGAGCCAGATTCCGGAAACGCATGGAAAATATGCATACCGGCGATCGACCGAGAGGCAGTGCTACGGCAATTTCACGACGTCCCCACCGCGGGACATCTAGGAATCGCCAAAACGAGCGTCCGCATTGCCCAGAGGTACCACTGGCCAGGGATGTTCCGAGACATCGCACGACACGTTCGCAGCTGCGTCAGCTGCCAACAATACAAGTCACCGCCTGTACCGCCACCAGGACGCCTCCACGCTAATCCCGGGACACAACCGTGGCACACCGTGTCCGTAGATCTGGTTGGGCCACTGCCGCGATCACGCCGCGGACACATCTGGCTACTCGTCGCACTCGATCGCGTTTCGAAGTGGGTCGAACTTACACCCCTTCGAAAAGCCACCAGCACTGCTGTCGCCGCGGCGATCCAGAAGGATATTATCCTACGTCACGGAGCACCACAGATCATTATATCCGACAACGGACGCCAATTCATTGGAGAGGCGTTTACCAGTCTACTACAGGCAGCCGGCATCACGCACCGCCGTACACCTCCGTATGCACCACAGTGCAACCCGGTCGAGAGAGCAAACAAAGTCGTGAAAACAATGCTAGCTCAGTACGTCGGGAAAAACCACGGCCGCTGGGACGAAAAATTAGACGAGGCAAGGTTTGCCATCAACACCGCATGGCATGAGGCGACCGGATACACGCCGGCATACCTGAACCAAGGCCGAGAGTTAAGAGTACCAGGACAGCAAGCAGCAGACGAGCCAACCGCCACCCCGCACCAACGCTGGAAAAATCTACGAGAAGCCCAGGAACTGGCCAAACTCCACTTAGCGCAAGCCTTCGGCAGACAAGAGAAATATTACAACCTGCGACGCCGCGAGTGGAGACCGGCCATAGGGGATCGCGTTTGGAAAAAGGAACACACACTGTCCGACAAGGGAGCGGGCATAGCTGCTAAGCTAGCCCCAAAATATAGCGGTCCCTATACGGTACAACGCATAATATCGCCAGTTATCGTTGACCTCCAGGACGGAAGGAGAAAATGGATTCGACACATCCATATCCAGGATCTCAAACCGGAACACAGCTCCGAAAACGACGCTCGCCCGGAGAGCACCGAACCAGACGCGCAACCAGATACCCCCGCAGAACAGACCAGAGTACCCGCACCTGCCCCTGCCCCGACGGCTACTCCGGCCCCACGCGGCCGAGGCCGACCCCGGAAAATAATCCAGAGCATTTGTCCAGTTCACAGAACCAGTTCAGTTCACCAGCCGCCAGGCACACACAGCCCAAAGGAGCCGCGAAGCAAGGAACCAGGGAACGAAGGTTTCCCCACACCCACAGACCACCGCGACACACTGACGCCAATACGGTACCAAAGGAAAAACGCGACGTGCCCAACAACGTGGTACCTACTACCAAATGGCCGACGCATTGAGGTACCACTACGGCTGACCACCTCCAAACGCTTCCTGGCGTCTATAGGGGACGAGAGGTGGGTCCTAAAATTCGATCGAGCCGGACGACTGAGGCGATGCCGACAACGAGAGGGGAACAACAACGACGCAGCACCACACTGACACTACATACACACACACACCTATTGTTTCTCTGACACCAGCCAGTATTACGAATTTCTTTTGTAACAATGTATACCAAACCTGTTTCTTCTGAATAAATCAGTCTCGCCGCCTTTCGCTCGTCACCCCGAAGAAGGAGGGGGGTGTAACAGACCTACATAACGTAGGCCTGTTACGAACAAACCCCTGTCACACCTCCACCGGTTATACACGACGACGCGAATCTAGTAACGTACCACCGGCCTCCTGTCATACAAACAACACCGCCTGTACCGCACGTACCCCGCACCCAGGCCCGTATTCCAACGGGAATCCAAATCAAACTTCCAAAATACTGTTCAGAAGAAGGTATACGTCACCATCAAAATACCGCACCGCACCACCGTCCCTTACCACCGAACCGTTCCTATAAAAGCCGTCGCGAACAGACTAAAAGGACCTGAGTCTACCAGTAGCCATCCGGGAATCACCTCGTGCGATATTCCAGTGCTCTGAGTATTCTACCTGTAACCGTTGTCCACGTCTCCGCCGTTATCGGCATCCTGGTTCCGCTGGTACGAGCCGCGCTCTACCTCGAACACTCGGTGTGTCACCGGTCTCTTGCGCTAGGCGCGTCGCCTCCGAGAGCCGACGATTAAGAAGTGGTGTGTCACCCTTCGACCTCGTCGAAACCCTGTCGTCCTGCCAGTCCGCTGGTGCGAGCCGTGCTCCACCTCGAACACCCGGTGCGTCACCGGTCTCTTTCGCTAGGCGCGTCGCCTCCGAGAGTCGACGATCAAGAAGCGGTGTGTTACCCCTTCGGCCTCGTCGGAACCCTGCCGTCCTGCCCGTCCGCTGGTGCGAGCCGCTGGTGGCGAAAAGCCACCAGCACTGCTGTCGCCGCGGCGATCCAGAAGGATATTATCCTACGTCACGGAGCGCCACAGATCATTATATCCGACAACGGACGCCAATTCATTGGAGAGGCGTTTACCAGTCTACTACAGGCAGCCGGCATCACGCACCGCCGTACACCTCCGTATGCACCACAGTGCAACCCGGTCGAGAGAGCAAACAAAGTCGTGAAAACAATGCTAGCTCAGTACGTCGGGAAAAACCACGACCGCTGGGACGAAAAGTTAGACGAGGCAAGGTTTGCCATCAACACCGCATGGCATGAGGCGACCGGATACACGCCGGCATACCTGAACCAAGGCCGAGAGTTAAGAGTACCAGGACAGCAAGCAGCAGACGAGCCAACCGCCACCCCGCACCAACGCTGGAAAAATCTACGAGAAGCCCAGGAACTGGCCAAACTCCACTTAGCGCAAGCCTTCGGCAGACAAGAGAAATATTACAACCTGCGACGCCGCGAGTGGAGACCGGCCATAGGGGATCGCGTTTGGAAAAAGGAACACACACTGTCCGACAAGGGAGCGGGCATAGCTGCTAAGCTAGCCCCAAAATATAGCGGTCCCTACACGGTGCAACGCATAATATCGCCAGTTATCGTTGACCTCCAGGACGGAAGGAGAAAATGGATTCGACACATCCATATCCAGGATCTCAAACCGGAACACATCCCCGAAAACGACGCGTGCCCGGAAAGCAGCGAACCAGACGCCCCCGCGGAGCGAACCAGGATGCCCGCAACCGCCCCTGACACGACGACTACCCCGGCCCCACGCGGCCGAGGCCGACCCCGGAAAATAATCAGTAGCCTTTATTCAATTTCCAGATTCATGCCAATGGACGATTTCTACGACGAGTTACGAGACCTTTTCGGCGACCTGTCGGACGATGACGAGAGGCCCCGAACACCCTCCACCCCCGCTCACTTAGCTCAGGGAGAGGAGCAGGTGGGGGACCCACCTCGGCAAGAGGGGACGACCCCGCACCAGATCGCACCAGCCAGAACCACCCAGTTCCGGATCCCGAAACTCTCCAGGGCTCGAGGAGGGACAACCAAGGGGGAGAAACCGCCACCGCCAACCGTCATGGCCGCAACGGCCAAACCAGGAGGCCTCTCAGGGACGGAGATCACCGCGCGGAAAGCCACAAGCCCGCGACCAGTCGCCACCTCACGACGAACACCAGGTGGCCCCGATAGGGAGAGGGACGACACCTCCACCCCACCACAGAAGAAGAAGAAAACGGTGATCCGGGCAGTAGTATGGCGACCAGGACCAATGGACGAAGGTAACCGGGCACGATCCGGATCGACCTCCAGCTCCCGGTCCAGCACATCCACAATCCCGCCCACAACCATCGAGGAGCACCGGAGGATGGCGGGACATGGGCCGTCCATCGGGCTCCCCGCTGGGCTCCCCGAACCACCTAATTGGTGGAAGAAGGGTGACACGGAGGCCCTGCGACCACCGGTCAAACGAACGGCACGGATGCAAGGGAAACGACCGATACCACGGGAACCGGACCAACACGGGGAGGCACATCCGCCAAAGCCCATACCAGGCAGCACCACGAAACCAGATACCACCTCGCACCAGAAGACCCCGGCAGCAACACCCCCGCCCAGAGAAAAACGGGTCCGGCTACCACGAGAGGCGCCACCGCCCGAGAGGCCACAACCAGAACCCACACCCGCACGGGCGACGGATTTCACGCGCACGCCAACCACGGGAGAAGGACCGGCAACACGGACCACCCGGTATATGGCCACAGAAAGAGATCCGGGAACGGCAAAGCGGGAACCAACTCACCCGCCACGGCAACAGGACAAACGATCCTCACTCGCCACACAGAAACCGACGGCACGAGAAGCCCACAAAGAACGGGCACAAGACGGGGAACGGGCAGCCAGCAATAACAAGGGGGTCCAAGGCCTGGAACCAGGGAACGGGGGTTTCCCCGCACCACCAGACCACGTTGACGTGCGGCCACCGATACGGTACCAAGGAAAGGACGCACCGTGGCCGTCCACATGGTACGTACTACCAAACGGGAGACGCGTCGAGGTCCCCCTGCGGCTAGTCACCGCCAAACGGTTTGTGACATCGATGGGGAACGAAAGATGGGTCCTCCACTTCGATCGAACCGGACGACTAAGGCGCTGTCGACAACGCCAGGACACCGACAACAGCACGCCGCCACAATAAGGGAGAGCGGACATCCGTATACATAAAGTTTTATTGTACCCTGTGCCAGGCTATTACGTTTTTGTTAGTTTTCTGTACAGAGGGTGTATTCAACCTTTTTGCATTTTTTTTCGAATAAAGACACGTCGCACCGCCTTTCGCTCGCTTTCCCGAAGAAGGAGGGGGGTGTAACAGACCTACATAACATAGGCCTGTTACGAACAAACCCCTGTCACACCTCCACCGGTTACACACGACGACGCGAATCTAGTAAGTACCACCGGCCTCCTGTCATAACAACAACACCGCCTGTACCGCACGTACCCCGCACCCAGGCCCGTATCCCAACGGGAATCCAAATCAAATTTCCAAAATACTGTTCGAAAGACGGTATACGTCACCAGCAAAATACCGCACCGCACCACCATCCCTTACCACCAAACCATCCCTATAAAAGCCGGCACGAACAGACTAGAATGACCTGAGTCTACCAGTAGCCATCCGGGAATCACCTCGTGCGATATTCCAGTGCTCTGAGTATTCTACCTGTAACCGTTGTCCACGTCTCCGCCGTTATCGGCATCCTGGTTCCGCTGGTACGAGCCGTGCTCTACCTCGAACACCCGGTGCGTCACCGGTCTCTTTCGCTAGGCGCGTCGCCTCCGAGAGTCGACGAACAAGAAGTGGTGTGTCACCCCTTCGGCTTCGTCGAAGAAATCCTGTTGTCCTGTCCGTCCGCTGGTGCGAGCCGTGCTCCACCTCGAACACCCGGCGCGTCACCGGTCACTTTCGTTAGGCGCGTCGCCTCCGAGAGCCAGCGAACAAGAAGTGGTGCGTCACCCCTTTGACTTCGTTGGAGAACCTCTCGTCCAGTTATCCTGTACTTCCGCTGGTGCGAGCTGTGCTCCACCTCGAACACCCGGTGCGTCACCGGTCACTTTCGTTAGGCGCGTCGCCTCCGAGAGCCGACGAACAAGAAACGGTGCGTCACCCTTTGACCTCGTCGGAGAACCTCCTGTCCAGTTATCCTGTCGCTCCGCTGGTGCGAGTTGTACTCCACCTCGAGCATACCCGGTGCGTCACCGGTATATTTCGTGAGACGCGTCGTCCACGAAATCGGCCGAACTAGAAGTGGTGCGTCACCCTTCGACGTCGCCTAAGAACCGCCTAGAAAGTCACCCTCGTGAGGCGAGTCGCCCACGAGGCCAGTCGAGCCAGACAAGGTGCGTCACCTTGACCGAACTCCCTGAACGACTGTCCGGAGGAACTTCGATGACCCGTGCGTCACGGACATCGAAGGACCACGACAACCCAGCCTAGGTAGGGAGATCACGACGACAGTCGTGATCTAACTCTACTCCTGTCCATCCTGCTTGCGTCCTACGCCACATACAGGTTCAGGTAGCACTCGCACGGTCACACGTTCTAAAGTCACGGGCACCGTAGCATTACCATCGCGCACTGTATCCTGAGGCACCGTATCCTGAGGCACCGTAGCTTACGCGTCCGAAAGGCAGCGAGTATAATTTATTTACCCGCAACCGACTCGTCTCAGTTATTTCACCCGTACCGACTCCGTTCCTCGCGTCGTCACTCCACTTGTCGTTTAGAACCCTGGGTCGGCGAGCTGTTCAACACCAAGGAGCCCGAACGCGAGGAAGCCGAACGACGACGAAACACACCTGTTTCATGGTGCCTTTCGGTCGCGTATGCTACGGTGCCTCAGGATACGGTGCCTCAGGATACAGTGCGCGATGGTAATGCTACGGTGCCCGTGACTTTAGAACGTGTGATCGTGAGAGTGCTACCTTAACCTGTATGTGGCGTAGGACGCAAGCAGGATGGACAGGAGTAGAGTTAGATCACGACTGTCGTCGTGATCTCCCTACCTAGGCTGGGTTGTCGTGGTCCTTCGATGTCCGTGACGCACGGGTCATCGAAGTTCCTCCGGACAGTCGTTCAGGGAGTTCGGTCAAGGTGACGCACCTTGTCTGGCTCGACTGGCCTCGTGGGCGACTCGCCTCACGAGGGTGACTTTCTAGGCGGTTCTTAGGCGACGTCGAAGGGTGACGCACCACTTCTAGTTCGGCCGATTTCGTGGACGACGCGTCTCACGAAATATACCGGTGACGCACCGGGTATGCTCGAGGTGGAGTACAACTCGCACCAGCGGAGCGACAGGATAACTGGACAGGAGGTTCTCCGACGAGGTCAAAGGGTGACGCACCGTTTCTTGTTCGTCGGCTCTCGGAGGCGACGCGCCTAACGAAAGTGACCGGTGACGCACCGGGTGTTCGAGGTGGAGCACAGCTCGCACCAGCGGAAGTACAGGATAACTGGACGAGAGGTTCTCCAACGAAGTCAAAGGGGTGACGCACCACTTCTTGTTCGCTGGCTCTCGGAGGCGACGCGCCTAACGAAAGTGACCGGTGACGCGCCGGGTGTTCGAGGTGGAGCACGGCTCGCACCAGCGGACGGACAGGACAACAGGATTTCTTCGACGAAGCCGAAGGGGTGACACACCACTTCTTGTTCGTCGACTCTCGGAGGCGACGCGCCTAGCGAAAGAGACCGGTGACGCACCGGGTGTTCGAGGTAGAGCACGGCTCGTACCAGCGGAACCAGGATGCCGATAACGGCGGAGACGTGGACAACGGTTACAGGTAGAATACTCAGAGCACTGGAATATCGCACGAGGTGATTCCCGGATGGCTACTGGTAGACTCAGGTCATTCTAGTCTGTTCGTGCCGGCTTTTATAGGGATGGTTTGGTGGTAAGGGATGGTGGTGCGGTGCGGTATTTTGCTGGTGACGTATACCGTCTTTCGAACAGTATTTTGGAAATTTGATTTGGATTCCCGTTGGGATACGGGCCTGGGTGCGGGGTACGTGCGGTACAGGCGGTGTTGTTGTTATGACAGGAGGCCGGTGGTACTTACTAGATTCGCGTCGTCGTGTGTAACCGGTGGAGGTGTGACAGGGGTTTGTTCGTAACAGGCCTATGTTATGTAGGTCTGTTACACCCCCCTCCTTCTTCGGGGTGACGAGCGAAAGGCGGCGAGACTGATTTATTCAGAAGAAACAGGTTTGGTATACATTGTTACAAAAGAAATTCGTAATACTGGCTGGTGTCAGAGAAACAATAGGTGTGTGTGTGTATGTAGTGTCAGTGTGGTGCTGCGTCGTTGTTGTTCCCCTCTCGTTGTCGGCATCGCCTCAGTCGTCCGGCTCGATCGAATTATAGGACCCACCTCTCGTCCCCTATAGACGCCAGGAAGCGTTTGGAGGTGGTCAGCCGTAGTGGTACCTCAATGCGTCGGCCATTTGGTAGTAGGTACCACGTTGTTGGGCACGTCGCGTTTTTCCTTTGGTACCGTATTGGCGTCAGTGTGTCGCGGTGGTCTGTGGGTGTGGGGAAACCTTCGTTCCCTGGTTCCTTGCTTCGCGGCTCCTTTGGGCTGTGTGTGCCTGGCGGCTGGTGAACTGAACTGGTTCTGTGAACTGGACAAATGCTCTGGATTATTTTCCGGGGTCGGCCTCGGCCGCGTGGGGCCGGAGTAGCCGTCGGGGCAGGGGCAGGTGCGGGTACTCTGGTCTGTTCTGCGGGGGTATCTGGTTGCGCGTCTGGTTCGGTGCTCTCCGGGCGAGCGTCGTTTTCGGAGCTGTGTTCCGGTTTGAGATCCTGGATATGGATGTGTCGAATCCATTTTCTCCTTCCGTCCTGGAGGTCAACGATAACTGGCGATATTATGCGTTGTACCGTATAGGGACCGCTATATTTTGGGGCTAGCTTAGCAGCTATGCCCGCTCCCTTGTCGGACAGTGTGTGTTCCTTTTTCCAAACGCGATCCCCTATGGCCGGTCTCCACTCGCGGCGTCGCAGGTTGTAATATTTCTCTTGTCTGCCGAAGGCTTGCGCTAAGTGGAGTTTGGCCAGTTCCTGGGCTTCTCGTAGATTTTTCCAGCGTTGGTGCGGGGTGGCGGTTGGCTCGTCTGCTGCTTGCTGTCCTGGTACTCTTAACTCTCGGCCTTGGTTCAGGTATGCCGGCGTGTATCCGGTCGCCTCATGCCATGCGGTGTTGATGGCAAACCTTGCCTCGTCTAATTTTTCGTCCCAGCGGCCGTGGTTTTTCCCGACGTACTGAGCTAGCATTGTTTTGACGACTTTGTTTGCTCTCTCGACCGGGTTGCACTGTGGTGCATACGGAGGTGTACGGCGGTGCGTGATGCCGGCTGCCTGTAGTAGACTGGTAAACGCCTCTCCAATGAATTGGCGTCCGTTGTCGGATATAATGATCTGTGGTGCTCCGTGACGTAGGATAATATCCTTCTGGATCGCCGCGGCGACAGCAGTGCTGGTGGCTTTTCGAAGGGGTGTAAGTTCGACCCACTTCGAAAAGCGATCGAGTGCGACGAGTAGCCAGATGTGTCCGCGGCGTGATCGCGGCAGTGGCCCAACCAGATCTACGGACACGGTGTGCCACGGTTGTGTCCCGGGATTAGCGTGGAGGCGTCCTGGTGGCGGTACAGGCGGTGACTTGTATTGTTGGCAGCTGACGCAGCTGCGAACGTGTCGTGCGATGTCTCGGAACATCCCTGGCCAGTGGTACCTCTGGGCAATGCGGACGCTCGTTTTGGCGATTCCTAGATGTCCCGCGGTGGGGACGTCGTGAAATTGCCGTAGCACTGCCTCTCGGTCGATCGCCGGTATGCATATTTTCCATGCGTTTCCGGAATCTGGCTCGTTGTAATCGAGCTGATGCGGTATTCGTCGTTGCAGTTTTCCCTCGTAAATCCGGAAATCGGGAACTGAGGCGGGATCGTGCTGCACGGTTTCCATCTTCTTCTCGTACCAGGAGTCGTTACGCGGTTTGGTGCGGAGGAGACTGACGCCTGGTACAGGTTCGATGCGGGATAATGCGTCGGCTACATGGTTCAGCTTTCCTGGCCGATACTGGATGTCGAAGTCGTACTGTTGCAGTTCGAGGGCCCATCTCGCCAGTCGTCCGGTTGGACTGTCGATTTGTTGCAACCAACGAAGTGCCTGGTGGTCTGTGAGAACCGTGAAATGGTAACCTTCTAGGTAAGGTTTCATTTTCCGAATTCCCCAGACGACGGCCAGACACTCCTTCTCCGTTGCGCTGTAGTTTCGCTCTGTGGTGCTCAGCGTGTGGCTGGCATATGCGATAACTCTTTCCTCGTTGGCGGGGCCCTGTGTGAGCACGACTCCCAGGCCGTGGTCACTGGCGTCGGTCTGGAGGGTGAACGGCTGTTCGAAGTCCGGGCAGGCGAGCACTGGTGCGGTGACCAGTTTCTCCTTCAGTGTCTGGAATGCATTCTCCTCGGCTTCGGTCCATTTCCACTTTGCGTTTTTCCGTGTAAGCTGCGTGAGCGGCTCTACTATTTCCGCAAAGTTTGGTACGAACCGCCGGTACCATGAGGCCATGCCGTGAAAACGTCGAACTTCCCGTATGTTTTTCGGTGCAGCTATCTTTGCGATCGCGCTCGTTTTCTCTGGGTCGGTTCGTATCCCCTGCTGGTCGACAATGTGTCCGAGATAGCGGAGGCTGCTAACGCAGAATCGACATTTATCGGGATTCAGGCGGAGTCCGGCTGCGCGGAGGCGTCGAAAGACTTCTCGCAAATGTCGCTGGTGTTCCTCGAGGGTCTTACTGGCGATGATTATGTCATCCAGGTACGCGAACGCGTATGGTTCGAGTTCAGGACCGATTATTCGGTCGAGCAGCCGTTGAAATGTGGCGGGTGCCGAGTGTAGACCGAACGGCATGACTCGAAACTGGAATAAACCCTTTCCCGGTACCGTGAAGGCGGTGAGCGGTCGGCTGGCATTTTCGAGTGGGACCTGCCAATACCCATTTTTTAAATCGAGGGTAGTCAGATACTTCGCCCCTCGTAATTTGTCGAGAGTTGCCTGGATATGTGGCAATGGGTACGCGTCCTTTTCGGATCGGTCGTTTAGTCGACGGAAGTCGACGCAGAACCTGGGCTTTCCGTCTTTTTTCTTCACAACTACCACCGGCGAGCTCCACGGGCTGCTGGACGGCTCTATTATTCGGTCATTGAGCATTTTCTCAATTTCGTCGTTTATTATTGCTTGCATTGCCGGATTTCTGGGTTGGTAGCGCTGTTTGAGCGGTGTTTCATCGAGCAATTTGATACGGTGCTCGATGAGATTTGTTCGTCCCGGTACCGTTTCAAACAGTTTCATTTCCTCATGTAGGAAGTCGTCGAACTGTCGGCGGGCACCTTCATCTGGTACACGGAGGCCCATTTGCTGGCATGGTTCGGACAGGCAGGCGGTGGGCCAGGTTGCTATGTCGTATGGCGGCTTCAGGTTCATTCGGAGTGCCGCGATAGCTTGAATGCCCAGTAATACTGGCGGACCCATATTCGGCAGTATGGTAAAGTCCTGCTGGTTTTCGGTGCCTAGTGCGGTGAATGATAGTCGTATGCGGCCGGCGGGTTGCATGCTCGTGCCGTCTGCTAGGCTGATTAGCGTGCTTGGTTCGGATGCTTGCATGCCTTGTTCGAGTGCCCATTCGTACGCTTCGGCGTTGATACAAGACAATTGGGCACCGGTGTCGAGCAAGGCGTCGATTTCCCTTCCTAATATTCGAATCGGTAGGAAGGGGCGGGGCGTATACTTTATGTCTGGGGCTGGCGTTCGCCCGTTCGCGGCGAGCCCCGTGCGTCGTTTCCCGAGCGATCGGGTGCGACGAGTCCCGGTGGATGACACTCCTTCGTGAGTATTCCGTCTCGACCACATCGCGAACAGAATTTCCGGTAGGCGTTTCTGCACTCGAAACGGGTGTGGCCCCTTTGTTTACACCGCCAGCAGTGTGTCATTCGACTGTAGCTGTTGGTGTTGTCACCTTGAATCGCACTGGCTTCCCCTTCCCCACGGGGTGTGTTGCTCAGTCGGGCGGGTCGTGCCTCGATTGGATCGGCGCGTGTCTGGCTTGGCGTGTGGTCCTGGTTCTCGTTGATGGCGGCGGCGAGGGGCCGGCTGGCAGTCCGTTGCATTTGGGTTTTCCGCTCTATGGCTCTCTCGATGCGTTGCGCGTGTCGGAGCAGGTCTCGGATGCTGGAAATCGATTCTGGATCGATGATGGCCGTGTAATCTGGTAGCATGTTTTCATAGATGGTTTCCAGATATTCGTCCGTCGGGATGAGCGCTCGTCTCATGAGGGTGGTGAGCGCGTTCATATACTCATGGAACGGTTCTCCGGGTTTCTGTACGCGTGCTCGTGCTTCGCGGGCCCGTTGCACCGGGGTCTTGTGTCCGGCGTAGACCATCAGGAAGTCTGCGGTGAATTCCTCCCATGTGTTGATCTGGTAGCGGTTATCCCGGTACCAGTCTTGGGCGTCTCCTCGCAAAAGTTCCGGTACCCCCTCTAATAATTCTGCGTCGGAGATGTGATATGAATGGGCTAGTTCCCCTATCCGTTCGAGAAACCGGAAAGGGTCCTTGCCGTCCGTCGTGCATCCCCACTTGCGCATCCGGTGTCGTCTTGCTCGCTTGCGGCCGCTCTATTGGCGCCGGCCATTGTGTCGGCTTGGTGGGACGTGCCTGGTTGCATGGTGTTTACAAATTGCGGGGTCTTTGGTTCGGTCATGTTGAAGAGGTTGGTGATCTCTAGTTTAATTAGATCGGCCCACTGTTGACGGCGTTCGTCCGTAGTCCTGGTGGTTGGCCGATTTCCTCGGCCGGGGTTTGCGACGGTGTGTTTGAAATTTCGACTCTCAGGGCAGGTAATACCGGTGCGCATCCAGAGATGGCGTCTGGGGTACGAAACGCGTGTGTGTGCCGGCGCGGTCACGGTTCAACGCGGCTCAGGAATGTTACGCGGCGTACTGGTCCTCTGGTTACGCGCGCGTTACCGTGTTGAACCGGTGATCGTTTATTTTGAAAAGCTAATTGTCGCTAATCGCGACGCGGATGCCTTTCCTTCAGTCCCTGTTCGGGCGCCATGTAACAGGTGTGTTTCGTCGTCGTTCGGCTTCCTCGCGTTCGGGCTCCTTGGTGTTGAACAGCTCGCCGACCCAGGGTTCTAAACGACAAGTGGAGTGACGACGCGAGGAACGGAGTCGGTACGGGTGAAATAACTGAGACGAGTCGGTTGCGGGTAAATAAATTATACTCGCTGCCTTTCGGACGCGTAAGCTACGGTGCCTCAGGATACGGTGCCTCAGGATACAGTGCGCGATGGTAATGCTACGGTGCCCGTGACTTTAGAACGTGTGATCGTGAGAGTGCTACCTTAACCTGTATGTGGCGTAGGACGCAAGCAGGATGGACAGGAGTAGAGTTAGATCACGACTGTCGTCGTGATCTCCCTACCTAGGCTGGGTTGTCGTGGTCCTTCGATGTCCGTGACGCACGGGTCATCGAAGTTCCTCCGGACAGTCGTTCAGGGAGTTCGGTCAAGGTGACGCACCTTGTCTGGCTCGACTGGCCTCGTGGGCGACTCGCCTCACGAGGGTGACTTTCTAGGCGGTTCTTAGGCGACGTCGAAGGGTGACGCACCACTTCTAGTTCGGCCGATTTCGTGGACGACGCGTCTCACGAAATATACCGGTGACGCACCGGGTATGCTCGAGGTGGAGTACAACTCGCACCAGCGGAGCGACAGGATAACTGGACAGGAGGTTCTCCGACGAGGTCAAAGGGTGACGCACCGTTTCTTGTTCGTCGGCTCTCGGAGGCGACGCGCCTAACGAAAGTGACCGGTGACGCACCGGGTGTTCGAGGTGGAGCACAGCTCGCACCAGCGGAAGTACAGGATAACTGGACGAGAGGTTCTCCAACGAAGTCAAAGTGGTGACGCACCACTTCTTGTTCGCTGGCTCTCGGAGGCGACGCGCCTAACGAAAGTGACCGGTGACGCGCCGGGTGTTCGAGGTGGAGCACGGCTCGCACCAGCGGACGGACAGGACAACAGGATTTCTTCGACGAAGCCGAAGGGGTGACACACCACTTCTTGTTCGTCGACTCTCGGAGGCGACGCGCCTAGCGAAAGAGACCGGTGACGCACCGGGTGTTCGAGGTAGAGCATGGCTCGTACCAGCGGAACCAGGATGCCGATAACGGCGGAGACGTGGACAACGGTTACAGGTAGAATACTCAGAGCACTGGAATATCGCACGAGGTGATTCCCGGATGGCTACTGGTAGACTCAGGTCCTTTTAGTCTGTTCGCGACGGCTTTTATAGGAACGGTTCGGTGGTAAGGGACGGTGGTGCGGTGCGGTATTTTGATGGTGACGTATACCTTCTTCTGAACAGTATTTTGGAAGTTTGATTTGGATTCCCGTTGGAATACGGGCCTGGGTGCGGGGTACGTGCGGTACAGGCGGTGTTGTTGTTATGACAGGAGGCCGGTGGTACGTTACTAGATTCGCGTCGTCGTGTATAACCGGTGGAGGTGTGACAGGGGTTTGTTCGTAACAGGCCTACGTTATGTAGGTCTGTTACAAAACGAATAATTGTCGAATCTGACATAAGCTCGAATAAATCGTGATCGTGCTTGCGGAATCGGAGTTTTCGTGCCAATTTCGCATATTTGCATGCAAATGCACTGATCTAGCACGCGAAACAGCGATTCCGCAAAGAAATATACTTCTGAAACGAAGAATCGTCGAATCTGACATAAGCTCGAATAAATCGTGATCGTGATTGCCGGTCGAAGTTTCTATTCCAATTTGTCATACTTGCATGCAAATGCACTGATCTAGCCCGCGAAACCACGATTCCGCACAGAAATACACTTCTGAAACGGAGAATCGTCGAATCTGACATAAGCTCGAATAAATCGTGATCGTGTTTGTGCGGATCGGAGTTTCTGTGCCAATTTGGCATGTTTGCATGCAAATGCACTGATCTAACACGCGAAACGGCGATTCCGCACAGAAATTCATTTGTGAAACAAATAATCGACGAATCTGACATAAGCTCGAATAAATCGTGATCGTGCTTGCCGAATCGGAGTTTTCGTGCCAATTTCGCATACTTGCATGCGAATGCACTGATCTAGCGCGCGAAACAGCGATTCCGCACAGAAATACACTTCTGAAACGAAGAATCGTCGAATCGGCCATAAGCTCGATTAAATCGCGATCGTGCTTGCCGGGTCGGAGTTTCTATTCCATTTTGGCATACTTGCTTGCAAATGCACTGATCTACTACGCGAAACAGCGATTCCGCACAGAAATTCATTTGTGAAACGAATAATTGTCGAATCTGACATAAGCTCGAATAAATCGTGATCGTGCTTGCGGAATCGGAGTTTTCGTGCCAATTTCGCATATTTGCATGCAAATGCACTGATCTAGCACGCGAAACAGCGATTCCGCAAAGAAATACACTTCTGAAACGAAGAATCGTCGAATCTGCCATAAGCTCGATTAAATCGCGATCGTGCTTGTCGGGTCGGGGTTTCTATTCCAATTTCTCATACTTTCATGCAAATGCACTGATATAGCACGCGAAACAGCGATTCCGCACAGAAATACACTTCTGAAACGAAGAATCGTCGAATCTGACATAAGCTCGAATAAATCGTGATCGTGCTTGCCGAATCGGAGTTTCCGTGCCAATTTCGCATATCTGCATACAAATGCACTGATCTAGCACGCGAAACAGCGATTCCGCAAAGAAATACACTTCTGAAACAAAGAATCGTCGAATCTGACATAAGCTCGAATAAATCGCGATCGAGCTTGTCGGGTCGGGGTTTCTATTCCAATTTCTCATACTTGTATGCAAATGCACTGATCTAGCACGCGAAACAGCGATTCCGCACAGAAATATACTTCTGAAACGAAGAATCGTCGAATCTGACATAGGCTCGAATAAATTGTGATCGTGCTTGCCTGGTCGGAGTTTCTGTCCAATTTCGCATATTTGCATGCAAATGCACAGATCTAGCACGCGAAACAGCGATTCCGCACAGAAATACACTTCTGAAACGAAGAATCGTCGAATCTGACATAAGCTCGAATAAATCGTGATTGTGCTTGCCGAATCGGAGTTTCCGTGCCAATTTCGCATATCTGCATGCAAATGCACTGATCTAGCGCGCGAAACAGCGATTCCGCACAGAAATACACTTCTGAAACGGAGAATCGTCGAATCTGACATAAGCTCGAATAAATCGTGATCGTGTTTGTGCGGATCGGAGTTTCTGTGCCAATTTGGCATGTTTGCATGCAAATGCACTGATCTAACACGCGAAACGGCGATTCCGCACAGAAATTCATTTGTGAAACAAATAATCGACGAATCTGACATAAGCTCGAATAAATCGTGATCGTGCTTGCCGAATCGGAGTTTTCGTGCCAATTTCGCATATTTGTATGCGAATGCACTGATCTAGCGCGCGAAACAGCGATTCCGCACAGAAATACACTTCTGAAACGAAGAATCGTCGAATCGGCCATAAGCTCGATTAAATCGCGATCGTGCTTGCCGGGTCGGAGTTTCTATTCCAATTTGGCATACCTGCTTGCAAATGCACTGATCTACTACGCGAAACAGCGATTCCGCACAGAAATTCATTTGTGAAACGAATAATTGTCGAATCTGACATAAGCTCGAATAAATCGTGATCGTGCTTGCGGAATCGGAGTTTTCGTGCCAATTTCGCATATTTGCATGCAAATGCACTGATCTAGCACGCGAAACAGCGATTCCGCAAAGAAATACACTTCTGAAACGAAGAATCGTCGAATCTGCCATAAGCTCGATTAAATCGCGATCGTGCTTGCCGGGTCGGAGTTTCTGTGACAATTTGGCATTTTTGCAGGCAAATGCACTGATATAGCACGCGAAGCAGCGATTCCGCACAGAAATACACTTCTGAAACAAAGAATCATCGAATCTGACATAAGCTCGAATAAATCGTTATCGTGCTTGCCGGGTCGGAGTTTCTATTCCTATTTGGCATACTTGCTTGCAAATGCACTGATCTACTACGCGAAACAGCGATTCCGCACAGAAATTCATTTGTGAAACGAATAATTGTCGAATCTGACATAAGCTCGAATAAATCGTGATCGTGCTTGCGGAATCGGAGTTTTCGTGCCAATTTCGCATATTTGCATGCAAATGCACTGATCTAGCACGCGAAACAGCGATTGCGCAAAGAAATACACTTCTGAAACGAAGAATCGTCGAATCTGCCATAAGCTAGATTAAATCGCGATCGTGCTTGTCGGGTCGGGGTTTCTATTCCAATTTCTCATACTTGTATGCAAATGCACTGATATAGCACGCGAAACAGCGATTCCGCACAGAAATACACTTCTGAAACGAAGAATCGTCGAATCTGACATAAGCTCGAATAAATCGTGATCGTGCTTGCGGAATCGGAGTTTTCGTGCCAATTTCGCATATTTGCATGCAAATGCACTGATCTAGCACGCGAAACAGCGATTGCGCAAAGAAATACACTTCTGAAACGAAGAATCGTCGAATCTGCCATAAGCTAGATTAAATCGCGATCGTGCTTGTCGGGTCGGGGTTTCTATTCCAATTTCTCATACTTGTATGCAAATGCACTGATATAGCACGCGAAACAGCGATTCCGCACAGAAATACACTTCTGAAACGAAGAATCGTCGAATCTGCCATAAGCTCGATTAAATCGCGATCGTGCTTGCCGGGTCGGAGTTTCTGTGACAATTTGGCATTTTTGCAGGCAAATGCACTGATATAGCACGCGAAGCAGCGATTCCGCACAGAAATACACTTCTGAAACAAAGAATCATCGAATCTGACATAAGCTCGAATAAATCGTTATCGTGCTTGCCGGGTCGGAGTTTCTATTCCAATTTGTCATACTTGCATGCAAATGCACTGATCTAGCCCGCGAAACAGCGATTCCGCACAGAAATACACTTCTGAAACGGAGAATCGTCGAATCTGACATAAGCTCGAATAAATCGTGATCGTGTTTGTGCGGATCGGAGTTTCTATTCCAATTTGGCATACTTGCTCGCAAATGCACTGATCTACTACGCGAAACAGCGATTCCGCACAGAAATTCATTTGTGAAATGAATAATTGTCGAATCTGACATAAGCTCGAATAAACCATGATCGTGCTTGCCAAATCGGAGTTTTCGTGCCGATTTCGCATATTTGCATGCAAATGCACTGATCTACTACGCGAAACAGCGATTCCGCACAGAAATACACTTCTGAAACGAAGAATCGTCGAATCGGCCATAAGCTCGATTAAATCGCGATCGTGCTTGTCGTGTCGGGGTTTCTATTCCAATTTCTCATACTTGTATGCAAATGCACTGATCTAGCACGCGAAACAGCGATTCCGCACAGAAATACACTTCTGAAACGAAGAATCGTCGAATCTGACATAGGCTCGAATAAATTGTGATCGTGCTTGCCTGGTCGGAGTTTCTGTCCAATTTCGCATATTTGCATGCAAATGCACAGATCTAGCACGCGAAACAGCGATTCCGCACAGAAATACACTTCTGAAACGAAGAATCGTCGAATCTGACATAACGTCGAATAAATCGTGATCGTGCTTGCCGTGTCGGAGTTTCTATTCCAATTTGGCATACTTGCCTGCAAATGCACTGATCTAGCTCGCGAAACAGCGATTCCGCACAGAAATACACTTCTGAAACGAAGAATCGTCGAATCTGACATAACGTCGAATAAATCGTGATCGTGCTTGCCGGGTCGGAGTTTCTATTCCAATTTGGCATACTTGCTTGCAAATGCACTGATCTACTACGCGAAACAGCGATTCCGCACAGAAATTCATTTGTGAAACGAATAATTGTCGAATCTGACATAAGCTCGAATAAATCGTGATCGTGCTTGCGGAATCGGAGTTTTCGTGCCAATTTCGCATATTTGCATGCAAATGCACTGATCTAGCACGCGAAACAGCGATTCCGCACAGAAATACACTTCTGAAACGAAGAATCGTCGAATCTGACATAACGTCGAATAAATCGTGATCGTGCTTGCCGTGTCGGAGTTTCTATTCCAATTTGGCATACTTGCCTGCAAATGCACTGATCTAGCTCGCGAAACAGCGATTCCGCACAGAAATACACTTCTGAAACGAAGAATCGTCGAATCTGCCATAAGCTCGATTAAATCGCGATCGTGCTTGTCGGGTCGGGGTTTCTATTCCAATTTCTCATACTTGTATGCAAAAGCACTGATCTAGCACGCGAAACAGCGATTCCGCACAGAAATACACTTCTGAAACGAAGAATCGTCGAATCTGACATAAGCTCGAATAAATCGTGATCGTGCATGCCGGGTCGGAGTTTCTATTCCAATTTGGCATACTTGCTTGCAAATGCACTGATCTACTACGCGAAACAGCGATTCCGCACAGAAATTCATTTGTGAAACGAATAATTGTCGAATCTGACATAAGCTCGAATAAACCATGATCGTGCTTGCCAAATCGGAGTTTTCGTGCCGATTTCGCATATTTGCATGCAAATGCACTGATCTAGCGCGCGAAACAGCGATTCCGCACAGAAATACACTTCTGAAACGAAGAATCGTCGAATCGGCCATAAGCTCGATTAAATCGCGATCGTGCTTGCCGGGTCGGAGTTTCTGTGACAATTTGGCATTTTTGCATGCAAATGCACTGATATAGCACGCGAAACAGCGATTCCGCACAGAAATACACTTCTGAAACGAAGAATCGTCGAAACTGACATAGGCTCGAATAAATCGTGATCGTACTTGCCGAATCGGAGTTTTCGTGCCAATTTCGCATATCTGCATACAAATGCACTGATCTAGCACGCGAAACAGCGATTCCGCACAGAAATACACTTTTCAAACAAAGAATCGTCGAATCTGACATAAGCTCGAATAAATCGTGATCGTGCTTGCCGGGTCGGAATTTCTATTCCAATTTGGCATACTTGCTTGCAAATGCACTGATCTACTACGCGAAACAGCGATTCCGCACAGAAATTCATTTGTGAAACGAATAATTGTCGAATCTGACATAAGCTCGATTAAATCGCGATCGTGCTTGTCGGGTCGGGGTTTCTATTCCAATTTCTCATACTTGTATGCAAGTGCACTGATCTAGCACGCGAAACAGCGATTCCGCACAGAAATACACTTCTGAAACGAAGAATGTCGAAACTGACATAGGCTCGAATAAATTGTGATCGTGCATGCCGGGTCGGAGTTTCTATTCCAATTTCGCATACTTTCATGCAAATGCACTGATATAGCACGCGAAACAGCGATTCCGCACAGAAATACACTTCTGAAACGAAGAATCGTCGAATCCGACATAAGCTCGAATAAATCGTGATCGTGCTTGCCGTGTCGGAGTTTCTATTCCAATTTGGCATACTTGCCTGCAAATGCACTGATCTAGCTCGCGAAACAGCGATTCCGCACAGAAATACACTTCTGAAACGAAGAATCGTCGAATCTGCCATAAGCTCGATTAAATCGCGATCGTGCTTTTCGGGTCGGGGTTTCTATTCCAATTTCTCATACTTGTACGCAAAAGCACTGATCTAGCACGCGAAACAGCGATTCCGCACAGAAATACACTTCTGAAACGAAGAATGTCGAAACTGACATAGGCTCGAATAAATTGTGATCGTGCTTGCCGGGTCGGTGTTTCTATTCCAATTTCGCATACTTTCATGCAAATGCACTGATATAGCACGCGAAACAGCGATTCCGCACAGAAATTCACTTCTGAAACGAAGAATCGTCGAATCTGCCATAAGCTCGATTAATCGCGATCGTGCTTTTCGGGTCGGGGTTTCTATTCCAATTTCTCATACTTGTACGCAAAAGCACTGATCTAGCACGCGAAACAGCGATTCCGCACAGAAATACACTTCTGAAACGAAGAATGTCGAAACTGACATAGCTCGAATAAATTGTGATCGTGCTTGCCGGTCGGAGTTTCTATTCCAATTTCGCATACTTTCATGCAAATGCACTGATATAGCACGCGAAACAGCGATCCGCACAGAAATACACTTCTGAAACGAAGAATCGTCGAATCTGACATAACGTCGAATAAATCGTGATCGTGCTTGCCGTGTCGGAGTTTCTATTCCAATTTGGCATACTTGCCTGCAAATGCACTGATCTAGCTCGCGAAACAGCGATTCCGCACAGAAATACACTTCTGAAACGAAGAATCGTCGAATCTGCCATAAGCTCGATTAAATCGCGATCGTGCTTGTCGGGTCGGGGTTTCTATTCCAATTTCTCATACTTGTACGCAAAAGCACTGATCTAGCACGCGAAACAGCGATTCGCACAGAAATACACTTCTGAAACGAAGAATCGTCGAATCTGTCATAAGCTCGAATAAATCGTGATTGTGCTTGCCGAATCGGAGTTTCCGTGCCAATTTCGCATATCTGCATACAAATGCACTGATCTAGCACGCGAAACAGCGATTCCGCACAGAAATACACTTCTGAAACAAAGAATCGTCGAATCTGACATAAGCTCGAATAAACCATGATCGTGCTTGCCAAATCGGAGTTTTCGTGCCGATTTCGCATATTTGCATGCAAATGCACTGATCTAGCGCGCGAAACAGCGATTCCGCACAGAAATACACTTCTGAAACGAAGAATCGTCGAATCTGACATAGGCTCGAATAAATTGTGATCGTGCTTGTCGGGTCGGGGTTTCTATTCCAATTTCTCATACTTGTATGCAAATGCACTGATCTAGCACGCGAAACAGCGATTCCGCACAGAAATACACTTCTGAAACGAAGAATCGTCGAATCTGACATAGGCTCGAATAAATTGCTGATCGTGCTTGCCTGTCGGAGTTTCTGTCCAATTTCGCATATTTGCATGCAAATGCACAGATCTAGCACGCGAAACAGCGATTCCGCACAGAAATACAGTTCTGAAACGAAGAATCGTCGAATCTGACATAACGTCGAATAAATCGTGATCGTGCTTGCCGTGTCGGAGTTTCTATTCCAATTTGGCATACTTGCCTGCAAATGCACTGATCTAGCTCGCGAAACAGCGATTCCGCACAGAAATACACTTCTGAAACGAAGAATCGTCGAATCTGCCATAAGCTCGATTAAATCGCGATCGTGCTTGTCGGGTCGGGGTTTCTATTCCAATTTCTCATACTTGTATGCAAAAGCACTGATCTAGCACGCGAAACAGCGATTCCGCACAGAAATACACTTCTGAAACGAAGAATCGTCGAATCTGACATAAGCTCGAATAAATCGTGATTGTGCTTGCCGAATCGGAGTTTCCGTGCCAATTTCGCATATCTGCATACAAATGCACTGATCTAGCACGCGAAACAGCGATTCCGCACAGAAATACACTTCTGAAACAAAGAATCGTCGAATCTGACATACGCTCGAATAAATCGTGATCGTGCATGCCGGGTCGGAGTTTCTATTCCAATTTGGCATACTTGCTTGCAAATGCACTGATCTACTACGCGAAACAGCGATTCCGCACAGAAATTCATTTGTGAACGAATAATTGTCGAATCTGACATAAGCTCGAATAAACCATGATCGTGCTTGCCAAATCGGAGTTTTCGTGCCGATTTCGCATATTTGCATGCAAATGCACTGATCTAGCGCGCGAAACAGCGATTCCGCACAGAAATACACTTCTGAAACGAAGAATCGTCGAATCGGCCATAAGCTCGATAAATCGCGATCGTGCTTGCCGGGTCGGAGTTTCTGTGACAATTTGGCATTTTTGCATGCAAATGCACTGATATAGCACACGAAACAGCGATTCCGCACAGAAATACACTTCTGAAACGAAGAATCGTCGAAACTGACATAGGCTCGAATAAATCGTGATCGTACTTGCCGAATCGGAGTTTTCGTGCCAATTTCGCATATCTGCATACAAATGCACTGATCTAGCACGCGAAACAGCGATTCCGCACAGAAATACACTTTTCAAACAAAGAATCGTCGAATCTGACATAAGCTCGAATAAATCGTGATCGTGCTTGGCCGGGTCGGAATTTCTATTCCAATTTGGCATACTTGCTTGCAAATGCACTGATCTACTACGCGAAACAGCGATTCCGCACAGAAATTCATTTGTGAAACGAATAATTGTCGAATCTGACATAAGCTCGAATAAATCGTGATCGTGCTTGCGGAATCGGAGTTTTCGTGCCAATTTCGCATATTTGCATGCAAATGCACTGATCTAGCACGCGAAACAGCGATTCCGCAAAGAAATACACTTCTGAAACGAAGAATCGTCGAATCTGCCATAAGCTCGATTAAATCGCGATCGTGCTTGTCGGGTCGGGGTTTCTATTCCAATTTCTCATACTTGTATGCAAGTGCACTGATCTAGCACGCGAAACAGCGATTCCGCACAGAAATACACTTCTGAAACGAAGAATGTCGAAACTGACATAGGCTCGAATAAATTGTGATCGTGCATGCCGGGTCGGAGTTTCTATTCCAATTTCGCATACTTTCATGCAAATGCACTGATATAGCACGCGAAACAGCGATTCCGCACAGAAATACACTTCTGAAACGAAGAATCGTCGAATCCGACATAAGCTCGAATAAATCGTGATCGTGCTTGCCGTGTCGGAGTTTCTATTCCAATTTGGCATACTTGCCTGCAAATGCACTGATCTAGCTCGCGAAACAGCGATTCCGCACAGAAATACACTTCTGAAACGAAGAATCGTCGAATCTGCCATAAGCTCGATTAAATCGCGATCGTGCTTTTCGGGTCGGGGTTTCTATTCCAATTTCTCATACTTGTACGCAAAAGCACTGATCTAGCACGCGAAACAGCGATTCCGCACAGAAATACACTTCTGAACGAAGAATGTCGAAACTGACATAGGCTCGAATAAATTGTGATCGTGCTTGCCGGGTCTGTGTTTCTATTCCAATTTCGCATACTTTCATGCAAATGCTCTGATATAGCACGCGAAACAGCGATTCCGCACAGAAATACACTTCTGAAACGAAGAATCGTCGAATCTGCCATAAGCTCGATTAAATCGCGATCGTGCTTGTCGGGTCGGGGTTTCTATTCCAATTTCTCATACTTGTACGCAAAAGCACTGATCTAGCACGCGAAACAGCGATTCCGCACAGAAATACACTTCTGAAACGAAGAATCGTCGAATCTGTCATAAGCTCGAATAAATCGTGATTGTGCTTGCCGAATCGGAGTTTCCGTGCCAATTTCGCATATCTGCATACAAATGCACTGATCTAGCACGCGAAACAGCGATTCCGCACAGAAATACACTTCTGAAACAAAGAATCGTCGAATCTGACATAAGCTCGAATAAACCATGATCGTGCTTGCCAAATCGGAGTTTTCGTGCCGATTTCGCATATTTGCATGCAAATGCACTGATCTAGCGCGCGAAACAGCGATTCCGCACAGAAATACACTTCTGAAACGAAGAATCGTCGAATCGGCCATAAGCTCGATTAAATCGCGATCGTGCTTGTCGTGTCGGGGTTTCTATTCCAATTTCTCATACTTGTATGCAAATGCACTGATCTAGCACGCGAAACAGCGATTCCGCACAGAAATACACTTCTGAAACGAAGAATCGTCGAATCTGACATAGGCTCGAATAAATTGTGATCGTGCTTGCCTGGTCGGAGTTTCTGTCCAATTTCGCATATTTGCATGCAAATGCACAGATCTAGCACGCGAAACAGCGATTCCGCACAGAAATACACTTCTGAAACGAAGAATCGTCGAATCTGACATAACGTCGAATAAATCGTGATCGTACTTGCCGTGTCGGAGTTTCTATTCCAATTTGGCATACTTGCCTGCAAATGCACTGATCTAGCTCGCGAAACAGCAATTCCGCACAGAAATACACTTCTGAAACGAAGAATCGTCGAATCTGACATAAGCTAGATTAAATCGCGATCGTGCTTGTCGGGTCGGGGTTTCTATTCCAATTTCTCATACTTGTATGCAAATGCACTGATCTAGCACGCGAAACAGCGATTCCGCACAGAAATACACTTCTGAAACGAAGAATGTCGAAACTGACATAGGCTCGAATAAATCGTGATCGTGCTTGCCGGGTCGGAGTTTCTATTCCAATTTGGCATACTTGCCTGCAAATGCACTGATCTAGCTCGCGAAACAGCGATTCCGCACAGAAATACACTTCTGAAACGAAGAATCGTCGAATCTGACATAAGCTAGATTAAATCGCGATCGTGCTTGTCGGGTCGGGTTTCTGTTCCAATTTCTCATACTTGTATGCAAATGCACTGATCTAGCACGCGAAACAGCGATTCCGCACAGAAATACACTTCTGAAACGAAGAATCGTCGAATCTGACATAACGCCGAATAAATCGTGATCGTGCTTGCCGTGTCGGAGTTTCTATTCCAATTTGGCATACTTGCCTGCAAATGCACTGATCTAGCTCGCGAAACAGCGATTCCGCACAGAAATACACTTCTGAAACGAAGAATCGTCGAATCTGACATAAGCTAGATTAAATCGCGATCGTGCTTGTCGGGTCGGGTTTCTATTCCAATTTCTCATACTTGTATGCAAATGCACTGATCTAGCACGCGAAACAGCGATTCCGCACAGAAATACACTTCTGAAACGAAGAATGTCGAAACTGACATAGGCTCGAATAAATTGTGATCGTGCTTGCCGGGTCGGAGTTTCTATTCCAATTTCGCATACTTTCATGCAAATGCACTGATATACCACGCGAAACAGCGATTCCGCACAGAAATACACTTCTGAAACGAAGAATCGTCGAATCTGACATAAGCTCGAATAAATCGTGATCGTGCTTGCCGAATCGGAGTTTCCGTGCCAATTTCGCATATCTGCATACAAATGCACTGATCTAGCACGCGAAACAGCGATTCCGCAAAGAAATACTCTTCTGAACAAAGAATCGTCGAATCTGACATAAGCTCGAATAAATCGTAATCGTGCTTGCCGGGTCGGAGTTTCTATTCCAATTTGGCATACTTGCTTGCAAATGCACTGATCTACTACGCGAAACAGCGATTCCGCACAGAAATTCATTTGTGAAACGAATAATTGTCGAATCTGACATAAGCTCGAATAAATCGTGATCGTGCTTGCGGAATCGGAGTTTTCGTGCCAATTTCGCATATTTGCATGCAAATGCACTGATCTAGCACGCGAAACAGCGATTCCGCAAAGAAATACACTTCTGAAACGAAGAATCGTCGAATCTGACATAAGCTCGAATAAATCGTGATCGTGCTTGCCGGGTCGGAGTTTCTATTCCATTTTGGCATACTTGCTTGCAAATGCACTGATCTACTACGCGAAACAGCGATTCCGCACAGAAATTCATTTGTGAAACGAATAATTGTCGAATCTGACATAAGCTCGAATAAATCGTGATCGTGCTTGCGGAATCGGAGTTTTCGTGCCAATTTCGCATATTTGCATGCAAATGCACTGATCTAGCACGCGAAACAGCGATTCCGCAAAGAAATACACTTCTGAAACGAAGAATCGTCGAATCTGCCATAAGCTCGATTAAATCGCGATCGTGCTTGTCGGGTCGGGGTTTCTATTCCAATTTCTCATACTTTCATGCAAATGCACTGATATAGCACGCGAAACAGCGATTCCGCACAGAAATACACTTCTGAAACGAAGAATCGTCGAATCGGCCATAAGCTCGATTAAATCGCGATCGTGCTTGCCGTGTCGGAGTTTCTATTCCAATTTGGCATACTTGCCTGCAAATGCACTGATCTAGCTCGCGAAACAGCGATTCCGCACAGAAATACACTTCTGAAACGAAGAATCGTCGAATCTGCCATAAGCTCGATTAAATCGCGATCGTGCTTTTCGGGTCGGGGTTTCTATTCCAATTTCTGATACTTGTACGCAAAAGCACTGATCTAGCACGCGAAACAGCGATTCCGCACAGAAATACACTTCTGAAACGAAGAATGTCGAAACTGACATAGGCTCGAATAAATTGTGATCGTGCTTGCCGGGTCGGTGTTTCTATTCCAATTTCGCATACTTTCATGCAAATGCACTGATATAAAACGCGAAACAGCGATTCCGCACAGAAATACACTTCTGAAACGAAGAATCGTCGAATCTGCCATAAGCTCGATTAAATCGCGATCGTGCTTTTCGGGTCGGGGTTTCTATTCCAATTTCTCATACTTGTACGCAAAAGCACTGATCTAGCACGCGAAACAGCGATTCCGCACAGAAATACACTTCTGAAACGAAGAATGTCGAAACTGACATTGGCTCGAATAAATTGTGATCGTGCTTGCCGGGTCGGAGTTTCTATTCCAATTTCGCATATTTTCATGCAAATGCACTGATATAGCACGCGAAACAGCGATTCCGCACAGAAATACACTTCTGAAACGAAGAATCGTCGAATCTGACATAACGTCGAATAAATCGTGATCGTGCTTGCCGTGTCGGAGTTTCTATTCCAATTTGGCATACTTGCCTGCAAATGCACTGATCTAGCTCGCGAAACAGCGATTCCGCACAGAAATACACTTCTGAAACGAAGAATCGTCGAATCTGCCATAAGCTCGATTAAATCGCGATCGTGCTTGTCGGGTCGGGGTTTCTATTCCAATTTCTCATACTTGTACGCAAAAGCACTGATCTAGCACGCGAAACAGCGATTCCGCACAGAAATACACTTCTGAAACGAAGAATCGTCGAATCTGTCATAAGCTCGAATAAATCGTGATTGTGCTTGCCGAATCGGAGTTTCCGTGCCAATTTCGCATATCTGCATACAAATGCACTGATCTAGCACGCGAAACAGCGATTCCGCACAGAAATACACTTCTGAAACAAAGAATCGTCGAATCTGACATAAGCTCGAATAAACCATGATCGTGCTTGCCAAATCGGAGTTTTCGTGCCGATTTCGCATATTTGCATGCAAATGCACTGATCTAGCGCGCGAAACAGCGATTCCGCACAGAAATACACTTCTGAAACGAAGAATCGTCGAATCGGCCATAAGCTCGATTAAATCGCGATCGTGCTTGTCGTGTCGGGGTTTCTATTCCAATTTCTCATACTTGTATGCAAATGCACTGATCTAGCACGCGAAACAGCGATTCCGCACAGAAATACACTTCTGAAACGAAGAATCGTCGAATCTGACATAGGCTCGAATAAATTGTGATCGTGCTTGCCTGGTCGGAGTTTCTGTCCAATTTCGCATATTTGCATGCAAATGCACAGATCTAGCACGCGAAACAGCGATTCCGCACAGAAATACACTTCTGAAACGAAGAATCGTCGAATCTGACATAACGTCGAATAAATCGTGATCGTACTTGCCGTGTCGGAGTTTCTATTCCAATTTGGCATACTTGCCTGCAAATGCACTGATCTAGCTCGCGAAACAGCAATTCCGCACAGAAATACACTTCTGAAACGAAGAATCGTCGAATCTGACATAAGCTAGATTAAATCGCGATCGTGCTTGTCGGGTCGGGGTTTCTATTCCAATTTCTCATACTTGTATGCAAATGCACTGATCTAGCACGCGAAACAGCGATTCCGCACAGAAATACACTTCTGAAACGAAGAATGTCGAAACTGACATGGGCTCGAATAAATCGTGATCGTGCTTGCCGGGTCGGAGTTTCTATTCCAATTTGGCATACTTGCCTGCAAATGCACTGATCTAGCTCGCGAAACAGCGATTCCGCACAGAAATACACTTCTGAAACGAAGAATCGTCGAATCTGACATAAGCTAGATTAAATCGCGATCGTGCTTGTCGGGTCGGGTTTCTATTCCAATTTCTCATACTTGTATGCAAATGCACTGATCTAGCACGCGAAACAGCGATTCCGCACAGAAATACACTTCTGAAACGAAGAATCGTCGAATCTGACATAACGCCGAATAAATCGTGATCGTGCTTGCCGTGTCGGAGTTTCTATTCCAATTTGGCATACTTGCCTGCAAATGCACTGATCTAGCTCGCGAAACAGCGATTCCGCACAGAAATACACTTCTGAAACGAAGAATCGTCGAATCTGACATAAGCTAGATTAAATCGCGATCGTGCTTGTCGGGTCGGGTTTCTATTCCAATTTCTCATACTTGTATGCAAATGCACTGATCTAGCACGCGAAACAGCGATTCCGCACAGAAATACACTTCTGAAACGAAGAATGTCGAAACTGACATAGGCTCGAATAAATTGTGATCGTGCTTGCCGGGTCGGAGTTTCTATTCCAATTTCGCATACTTTCATGCAAATGCACTGATATACCACGCGAAACAGCGATTCCGCACAGAAATACACTTCTGAAACGAAGAATCGTCGAATCTGACATAAGCTCGAATAAATCGTGATCGTGCTTGCCGAATCGGAGTTTCCGTGCCAATTTCGCATATCTGCATACAAATGCACTGATCTAGCACGCGAAACAGCGATTCCGCAAAGAAATACTCTTCTGAAACAAAGAATCGTCGAATCTGACATAAGCTCGAATAAATCGTGATCGTGCTTGCCGGGTCGGAGTTTCTATTCCAATTTGGCATACTTGCTTGCAAATGCACTGATCTACTACGCGAAACAGCGATTCCGCACAGAAATTCATTTGTGAAACGAATAATTGTCGAATCTGACATAAGCTCGAATAAATCGTGATCGTGCTTGCGGAATCGGAGTTTTCGTGCCAATTTCGCATATTTGCATGCAAATGCACTGATCTAGCACGCGAAACAGCGATTCCGCAAAGAAATACACTTCTGAAACGAAGAATCGTCGAATCTGACATAAGCTCGAATAAATCGTGATCGTGATTGCCGGTCGGAGTTTCTATTCCAATTTGTCATACTTGCATGCAAATGCACTGATCTAGCCCGCGAAACAGCGATTCCGCACAGAAATACACTTCTGAAACGGAGAATCGTCGCATCTGACATAAGCTCGAATAAATCGTGATCGTGTTTGTGCGGATCGGAGTTTCTGTGCCAATTTGGCATGTTTGCATGCAAATGCACTGATCTAACACGCGAAACGGCGATTCCGCACAGAAATTCATTTGTGAAACAAATAATCGACGAATCTGACATAAGCTCGAATAAATCGTGATCGTGCTTGCCGAATCGGAGTTTTCGTGCCAATTTCGCATACTTGCATGCGAATGCACTGATCTAGCGCGCGAAACAGCGATTCCGCACAGAAATACACTTCTGAAACGAAGAATCGTCGAATCGGCCATAAGCTCGATTAAGTCGCGATCGCGCTTGCCGGGTCGGAGTTTCTATTCCATTTTGGCATACTTGCTTGCAAATGCACTGATCTACTACGCGAAACAGCGATTCCGCACAGAAATTCATTTGTGAAACGAATAATTGTCGAATCTGACATAAGCTCGAATAAATCGTGATCGTGCTTGCGGAATCGGAGTTTTCGTGCCAATTTCGCATATTTGCATGCAAATGCACTGATCTAGCACGCGAAACAGCGATTCCGCAAAGAAATACACTTCTGAAACGAAGAATCGTCGAATCTGCCATAAGCTCGATTAAATCGCGATCGTGCTTGTCGGGTCGGGGTTTCTATTCCAATTTCTCATACTTTCATGCAAATGCACTGATATAGCACGCGAAACAGCGATTCCGCACAGAAATACACTTCTGAAACGAAGAATCGTCGAATCGGCCATAAGCTCGATTAAATCGCGATCGTGCTTGCCGGGTCGGAGTTTCTATTCCAATTTGGCATACTTGCTTGCAAATGCACTGATCTACTACGCGAAACAGCGATTCCGCACAGAAATTCATTTGTGAAACGAATAATTGTCGAATCTGACATAAGCTCGAATAAATCGTGATCGTGCTTGCGGAATCGGAGTTTTCGTGCCAATTTCGCATATTTGCATGCAAATGCACTGATCTAGCACGCGAAACAGCGATTCCGCAAAGAAATACACGTCTGAAACGAAGAATCGTCGAATCTGCCATAAGCTCGATTAAATCGCGATCGTGCTTGCCGGGTCGGAGTTTCTGTGACAATTTGGCATTTTTGCAGGCAAATGCACTGATATAGCACTCGAAGCAGCGATTCCGCACAGAAATACACTTCTGAAACAAAGAATCGTTGAATCTGACATAAGCTCGAATAAATCGTTATCGTGCTTGCCGGGTCGGAGTTTCTATTCCTATTTGGCATACTTGCTTGCAAATGCACTGATCTACTACGCGAAACAGCGATTCCGCACAGAAATTCATTTGTGAAACGAATAACTGTCGAATCTGACATAAGCTCGAATAAATCGTGATCGTGCTTGCGGAATCGGAGTTTTCGTGCCAATTTCGCATATTTTCATGCAAATGCACTGATCTAGCACGCGAAACAGCGATTGCGCAAAGAAATACACTTCTGAAACGAAGAATCGTCGAATCTGCCATAAGCTAGATTAAATCGCGATCGTGCTTGTCGGGTCGGGGTTTCTATTCCAATTTCTCATACTTGTATGCAAATGCACTGATATAGCACGCGAAACAGCGATTCCGCACAGAAAAACACTTCTGAAACGAAGAATCGTCGAATCTGACATAAGCTCGAATAAATCGTGATCGTGCTTGCCGGGTCGGAGTTTCTATTCCAATTTGGCATACTTGCTTGCAAATGCACTGATCTACTACGCGAAACAGCGATTCCGCACAGAAATACACTTCTGAAACGAAGAATCGTCGAATCTGCCATAAGCTCGATTAAATCGCGATCGTGCTTGTCGGGTCGGGGTTTCTATTCCAATTTCTCATACTTGTACGCAAAAGCACTGATCTAGCACGCGAAACAGCGATTCCGCACAGAAATACACTTCTGAAACGAAGAATCGTCGAATCTGTCATAAGCTCGAATAAATCGTGATTGTGCTTGCCGAATCGGAGTTTCCGTGCCAATTTCGCATATCTGCATACAAATGCACTGATCTAGCACGCGAAACAGCGATTCCGCACAGAAATACACTTCTGAAACAAAGAATCGTCGAATCTGACATAAGCTCGAATAAATCGTGATCGTGCATGCCGGGTCGGAGTTTCTATTCCAATTTGGCATACTTGCTTGCAAATGCACTGATCTACTACGCGAAACAGCGATTCCGCACAGAAATTCATTTGTGAAACGAATAATTGTCGAATCTGACATAAGCTCGAATAAACCATGATCGTGCTTGCCAAATCGGAGTTTTCGTGCCGATTTCGCATATTTGCATGCAAATGCACTGATCTAGCGTGCGAAACAGCGATTCCGCACAGAAATACACTTCTGAAACGAAGAATCGTCGAATCGGCCATAAGCTCGATTAAATCGCGATCGTGCTTGTCGTGTCGGGGTTTCTATTCCAATTTCTCATACTTGTATGCAAATGCACTGATCTAGCACGCGAAACAGCGATTCCGCACAGAAATACACTTCTGAAACGAAGAATCGTCGAATCTGACATAGGCTCGAATAAATTGTGATCGTGCTTGCCTGGTCGGAGTTTCTGTCCAATTTCGCATATTTGCATGCAAATGCACAGATCTAGCACGCGAAACAGCGATTCCGCACAGAAATACACTTCTGAAACGAAGAATCGTCGAATCTGACATAACGTCGAATAAATCGTGATCGTGCTTGCCGTGTCGGAGTTTCTATTCCAATTTGGCATACTTGCCTGCAAATGCACTGATCTAGCTCGCGAAACAGCGATTCCGCACAGAAATACACTTCTGAAACGAAGAATCGTCGAATCTGACATAAGCTCGAATAAATCGTGATTATGCTTGCCGAATCGGAGTTTCCGTGCCAATTTCGCATATCTGCATACAAATGCACTGATCTAGCACGCGAAACAGCGATTCCGCACAGAAATACACTTCTGAAACAAAGAATCGTCGAATCTGACATAAGCTCGAATAAATCGTGATCGTGCATGCCGGGTCGGAGTTTCTATTCCAATTTGGCATACTAGCTTGCAAATGCACTGATCTACTACGCGAAACAGCGATTCCGCACAGAAATTCATTTGTGAAACGAATAATTGTCGAATCTGACATAAGCTCGAATAAACCATGATAGTGCTTGCCAAATCGGAGTTTTCGTGCCGATTTCGCATATTTGCATGCAAATGCACTGATCTAGCACGCGAAACAGCGATTCCGCACAGAAATACACTTCTGAAACGAAGAATCGTCGAAACTGACATAGGCTCGAATAAATCGTGATCGTACTTGCCGAATCGGAGTTTTCGTGCCAATTTCGCATATCTGCATACAAATGCACTGATCTACTACGCGAAACAGCGATTCCGCACAGAAATACACTTCTGAAACGAAGAATCGTCGAAACTGACATAGGCTCGAATAAATCGTGATCGTACTTGCCGAATCGGAGTTTTCGTGCCAATTTCGCATATCTGCATACAAATGCACTGATCTAGCACGCGAAACAGCGATTCCGCACAGAAATACACTTCTGAAACGAAGAATCGTCGAAACTGACATAGGCTCGAATAAATCGTGATCGTAATTGCCGAATCGGAGTTTTCGTGCCAATTTCGCATATCTGCATACAAATGCACTGATCTAGCACGCGAAACAGCGATTCCGCACAGAAATACACTTCTGAAACGAAGAATTGTCGAATCTGACATAAGCTCGAATAAATCGTGATCGTGCTTGCCGAATCGGAGTTTTCGTGCCAATTTCGCATATCTGCATACAAATGCACTGATCTAGCACGCGAAACAGCGATTCCGCAAAGAAATACACTTCTGAAACGAAGAATCGTCGAATCTGCCATAAGCTAGATTAAATCGCGATCGTGCTTGTCGGGTCGGGGTTTCTATTCCAATTTCTCATACTTGTATGCAAATGCACTGATCTAGCACGCGAAACAGCGATTCCGCACAGAAATACACTTCTGAAACGAAGAATCGTCGAATCTGACATAGGCTCGAATAAATTGTGATCGTGCTTGCCTGGTCGGAGTTTCTGTCCAATTTCGCATATTTGCATGCAAATGCACAGATCTAGCACGCGAAACAGCGATTCCGCACAGAAATACACTTCTGAAACGAAGAATCGTCGAATCTGACATAACGTCGAATAAATCGTGATCGTGCTTGCCGTGTCGGAGTTTCTATTCCAATTTGGCATACTTGCCTGCAAATGCACTGATCTAGCTCGCGAAACAGCGATTCCGCACAGAAATACACTTCTGAAACGAAGAATCGTCGAATCTGCCATAAGCTCGATTAAATCCCGATCGTGCTTGTCGGGTCGGGGTTTCTATTCCAATTTCTCATACTTGTATGCAAAAGCACTGATCTAGCACGCGAAACAGCGATTCCGCACAGAAATACACTTCTGAAACGAAGAATCGTCGAATCTGACATAAGCTCGAATAAATCGTGATTGTGCTTGCCGAATCGGAGTTTCCGTGCCAATTTCGCATATCTGCATACAAATGCACTGATCTAGCACGCGAAACAGCGATTCCGCACAGAAATACACTTCTGAAACAAAGAATCGTCGAATCTGACATAAGCTCGAATAAATCGTGATCGTGCTTGCCGAATCGGAGTTTTCGTGCCAATTTCGCATATCTGCATACAAATGCACTGATCTAGCACGCGAAACAGCGATTCCGCAAAGAAATACACTTCTGAAACGAAGAATCGTCGAATCTGCCATAAGCTAGATTAAATCGCGATCGTGCTTGTCGGGTCGGGGTTTCTATTCCAATTTCTCATACTTGTATGCAAATGCACTGATCTAGCACGCGAAACAGCGATTCCGCACAGAAATACACTTCTGAAACGAAGAATCGTCGAATCTGACATAGGCTCGAATAAATTGTGATCGTGCTTGCCTGGTCGGAGTTTCTGTCCAATTTCGCATATTTGCATGCAAATGCACAGATCTAGCACGCGAAACAGCGATTCCGCACAGAAATACACTTCTGAAACGAAGAATCGTCGAATCTGACATAACGTCGAATAAATCGTGATCGTGCTTGCCGTGTCGGAGTTTCTATTCCAATTTGGCATACTTGCCTGCAAATGCACTGATCTAGCTCGCGAAACAGCGATTCCGCACAGAAATACACTTCTGAAACGAAGAATCGTCGAATCTGCCATAAGCTCGATTAAATCGCGATCGTGCTTGTCGGGTCGGGGTTTCTATTCCAATTTCTCATACTTGTATGCAAAAGCACTGATCTAGCACGCGAAACAGCGATTCCGCACAGAAATACACTTCTGAAACGAAGAATCGTCGAATCTGACATAAGCTCGAATAAATCGTGATTGTGCTTGCCGAATCGGAGTTTCCGTGCCAATTTCGCATATCTGCATACAAATGCACTGATCTAGCACGCGAAACAGCGATTCCGCACAGAAATACACTTCTGAAACAAAGAATCGTCGAATCTGACATAAGCTCGAATAAATCGTGATCGTGCATGCCGGGTCGGAGTTTCTATTCCAATTAGGCATACTTGCTTGCAAATGCACTGATCTACTACGCGAAACAGCGATTCCGCACAGAAATTCATTTGTGAAACGAATAATTGTCGAATCTGACATAAGCTCGAATAAACCATGATCGTGCTTGCCAAATCGGAGTTTTCGTGCCGATTTCGCATATTTGCATGCAAATGCACTGATCTAGCGCGCGAAACAGCGATTCCGCACAGAAATACACTTCTGAAACGAAGAATCGTCGAATCGGCCATAAGCTCGATTAAATCGCGATCGTGCTTGCCGGGTCGGAGTTTCTGTGACAATTTGGCATTTTTGCATGCAAATGCACTGATATAGCACGCGAAACAGCGATTCCGCACAGAAATACACTTCTGAAACGAAGAATCGTCGAAACTGACATAGGCTCGAATAAATCGTGATCGTACTTGCCGAATCGGAGATTTCGTGCCAATTTCGCATATCTGCATACAAATGCACTGATCTAGCACGCGAAACAGCGATTCCGCACAGAAATACACTTTTGAAACAAAGAATCGTCGAATCTGACATAAGCTCGAATAAATCGTGATCGTGCTTGCCGGGTCGGGATTTCTATTCCAATTTCTCATACTTGTATGCAAACGCACTGATCTAGCACGCGAAACAGCGATTCCGCACAGAAATACACTTCTGAAACAAAGAATCGTCGAATCTGACATAAGCTCGAATAAATCGTGATCGTGCTTGCCGGGTCGGAGTTTCTATTCCAATTTGGCATACTTGCTTGCAAATGCACTGATATAGCACGCGAAACAGCGATTCCGCACAGAAATTCATTTGTGAAACGAATAATTGTCGAATCTGACATAAGCTCGAATAAATCGTGATCGTGCTTGCGGAATCGGAGTTTTCGTGCCAATTTCGCATATTTGCATGCAAATGCACTGATCTAGCACGCGAAACAGCGATTCCGCAAAGAAATACACTTCTGAAACGAAGAATGTCGAAACTGACATAGGCTCGAATAAATTGTGATCGTGCTTGCCGGGTCGGAGTTTCTATTCCAATTTCGCATACTTTCATGCAAATGCACTGATATAGCACGCGAAACAGCGATTCCGCACAGAAATACACTTCTGAAACGAAGAATCGTCGAATCTGACATAAGCTCGAATAAATCGTGATCGTGCTTGCCGTGTCGGAGTTTCTATTCCAATTTGGCATACTTGCCTGCAAATGCACTGATCTAGCTCGCGAAACAGCGATTCCGCACAGAAATACACTTCTGAAACGAAGAATCGTCGAATCTGCCATAAGCTCGATTAAATCGCGATCGTGCTTGTCGGGTCGGGGTTTCTATTCCAATTTCTCATACTTGTACGCAAAAGCACTGATCTAGCACGCGAAACAGCGATTCCGCACAGAAATTCACTTCTGAAACGAAGAATGTCGAAACTGACATAGGCTCGAATAAATTGTGATCGTGCTTGCCGGGTCGGAGTTTCTATTCCAATTTCGCATACTTTCATGCAAATGCACTGATATAGCACGCGAAACAGCGATTCCGCACAGAAATACACTTCTGAAACGAAGAATCGTCGAATCTGACATAACGTCGAATAAATCGTGATCGTGCTTGCCGTGTCGGAGTTTCTATTCCAATTTGGCATACTTGCCTGCAAATGCACTGATCTAGCTCGCGAAACAGCGATTCCGCACAGAAATACACTTCTGAAACGAAGAATCGTCGAATCTGCCATAAGCTCGATTAAATCGCGATCGTGCTTGTCGGGTCGGGGTTTCTATTCCAATTTCTCATACTTGTACGCAAAAGCACTGATCTAGCACGCGAAACAGCGATTCCGCACAGAAATACACTTCTGAAACGAAGAATCGTCGAATCTGTCATAAGCTCGAATAAATCGTGATTGTGCTTGTCGAATCGGAGTTTCCGTGCCAATTTCGCATATCTGCATACAAATGCACTGATCTAGCACGCGAAACAGCGATTCCGCACAGAAATACACTTCTGAAACAAAGAATCGTCGAATCTGACATAAGCTCGAATAAATCGTGATCGTGATTGCCGGTCGAAGTTTCTATTCCAATTTGTCATACTTGCATGCAAATGCACTGATCTAGCCCGCGAAACAGCGATTCCGCACAGAAATACACTTCTGAAACGGAGAATCGTCGAATCTGACATAAGCTCGAATAAATCGTGATCGTGATTGTGCGGATCGGAGTTTCTGTGCCAATTTGGCATGTTTGCATGCAAATGCACTGATCTAACACGCGAAACAGCGATTCCGCACAGAAATTCATTTGTGAAACGAATAATTGTCGAATCTGACATAAGCTCGAATAAATCGTGATCGTGCTTGCGGAATCGGAGTTTCTATTCCAATTTGGCATACTTGCCTGCAAATGCACTGATCTAGCTCGCGAAACAGCGATTCCGCACAGAAATACACTTCTGAAACGAAGAATCGTCGAATCTGCCATAAGCTCGATTAAATCGCGATCGTGCTTGTCGGGTCGGGGTTTCTATTCCAATTTCTCATACTTGTACGCAAAAGCACTGATCTAGCACGCGAAACAGCGATTCCGCACAGAAATACACTTCTGAAACGAAGAATCGTCGAATCTGTCATAAGCTCGAATAAATCGTGATTGTGCTTGCCGAATCGGAGTTTCCGTGCCAATTTCGCATATCTGCATACAAATGCACTGATCTAGCACGCGAAACAGCGATTCCGCAAAGAAATACACTTCTGAAACGAAGAATCGTCGAATCTGACATAAGCTCGAATAAATCGTGATCGTGATTGCCGGTCGAAGTTTCTATTCCAATTTGTCATACTTGCATGCAAATGCACTGATCTAGCCCGCGAAACAGCGATTCCGCACAGAAATACACTTCTGAAACGGAGAATCGTCGAATCTGACATAAGCTCGAATAAATCGTGATCGTGTTTGTGCGGATCGGAGTTTCTATTCCAATTTGGCATACTTGCTTGCAAATGCACTGATCTACTACGCGAAACAGCGATTCCGCACAGAAATTCATTTGTGAAACGAATAATTGTCGAATCTGACATAAGCTCGAATAAACCATGATCGTGCTTGCCAAATCGGAGTTTTCGTGCCGATTTCGCATATTTGCATGCAAATGCACTGATCTACTACGCGAAACAGCGATTCCGCACAGAAATACACTTCTGAAACGAAGAATCGTCGAATCGGCCATAAGCTCGATTAAATCGCGATCGTGCTTGTCGTGTCGGGGTTTCTATTCCAATTTCTCATACTTGTATGCAAATGCACTGATCTAGCACGCGAAACAGCGATTCCGCACAGAAATACACTTCTGAAACGAAGAATCGTCGAATCTGACATAGGCTCGAATAAATTGTGATCGTGCTTGCCTGGTCGGAGTTTCTGTCCAATTTCGCATATTTGCATGCAAATGCACAGATCTAGCACGCGAAACAGCGATTCCGCACAGAAATACACTTCTGAAACGAAGAATCGTCGAATCTGACATAACGTCGAATAAATCGTGATCGTGCTTGCCGTGTCGGAGTTTCTATTCCAATTTGGCATACTTGCCTGCAAATGCACTGATCTAGCTCGCGAAACAGCGATTCCGCACAGAAATACACTTCTGAAACGAAGAATCGTCGAATCTGACATAAGCTAGATTAAATCGCGATCGTGCTTGTCGGGTCGGGGTTTCTATTCCAATTTCGCATACTTTCATGCAAATGCACTGATATACCACGCGAAACAGCGATTCCGCACAGAAATACACTTCTGAAACGAAGAATCGTCGAATCTGACATAAGCTCGAATAAATCGTGATCGTGCTTGCCGAATCGGAGTTTCCGTGCCAATTTCGCATATCTGCATACAAATGCACTGATCTAGCACGCGAAACAGCGATTCCGCAAAGAAATACTCTTCTGAAACAAAGAATCGTCGAATCTGACATAAGCTCGAATAAATCGTGATCGTGCTTGCCGGGTCGGAGTTTCTATTCCAATTTGGCATACTTGCTTGCAAATGCACTGATCTACTACGCGAAACAGCGATTCCGCACAGAAATTCATTTGTGAAACGAATAATTGTCGAATCTGACATAAGCTCGAATAAATCGTGATCGTGCTTGCGGAATCGGAGTTTTCGTGCCAATTTCGCATATTTGCATGCAAATGCACTGATCTAGCACGCGAAACAGCGATTCCGCAAAGAAATACACTTCTGAAACGAAGAATCGTCGAATCTGACATAAGCTCGAATAAATCGTGATCGTGATTGCCGGTCGAAGTTTCTATTCCAATTTGTCATACTTGCATGCAAATGCACTGATCTAGCCCGCGAAACAGCGATTCCGCACAGAAATACACTTCTGAAACGGAGAATCGTCGAATCTGACATAAGCTCGAATAAATCGTGATCGTGTTTGTGCGGATCGGAGTTTCTATTCCAATTTGGCATACTTGCTTGCAAATGCACTGATCTACTACGCGAAACAGCGATTCCGCACAGAAATTCATTTGTGAAACGAATAATTGTCGAATCTGACATAGGCTCGAATAAATTGTGATCGTGCTTGCCTGGTCGGAGTTTCTGTCCAATTTCGCATATTTGCATGCAAATGCACAGATCTAGCACGCGAAACAGCGATTCCGCACAGAAATACACTTCTGAAACGAAGAATCGTCGAATCTGACATAAGCTCGAATAAATCGTGATTGTGCTTGCCGAATCGGAGTTTCCGTGCCAATTTCGCATATCTGCATGCAAATGCACTGATCTAGCGCGCGAAACAGCGATTCCGCACAGAAATACACTTCTGAAACGGAGAATCGTCGAATCTGACATAAGCTCGAATAAATCGTGATCGTGTTTGTGCGGATCGGAGTTTCTGTGCCAATTTGGCATGTTTGCATGCAAATGCACTGATCTAACACGCGAAACGGCGATTCCGCACAGAAATACACTTCTGAAACGAAGAATCGTCGAATCTGACATAACGTCGAATAAATCGTGATCGTGCTTGCCGTGTCGGAGTTTCTATTCCAATTTGGCATACTTGCCTGCAAATGCACTGATCTAGCTCGCGAAACAGCGATTCCGCACAGAAATACACTTCTGAAACGAAGAATCGTCGAATCTGACATAAGCTAGATTAAATCGCGATCGTGCTTGTCGGGTCGGGGTTTCTATTCCAATTTCGCATACTTTCATGCAAATGCACTGATATACCACGCGAAACAGCGATTCCGCACAGAAATACACTTCTGAAACGAAGAATCGTCGAATCTGACATAAGCTCGAATAAATCGTGATCGTGCTTGCCGAATCGGAGTTTCCGTGCCAATTTCGCATATCTGCATACAAATGCACTGATCTAGCACGCGAAACAGCGATTCCGCAAAGAAATACTCTTCTGAAACAAAGAATCGTCGAATCTGACATAAGCTCGAATAAATCGTGATCGTGCTTGCCGGGTCGGAGTTTCTATTCCAATTTGGCATACTTGCTTGCAAATGCACTGATCTACTACGCGAAACAGCGATTCCGCACAGAAATTCATTTGTGAAACGAATAATTGTCGAATCTGACATAAGCTCGAATAAATCGTGATCGTGCTTGCGGAATCGGAGTTTTCGTGCCAATTTCGCATATTTGCATGCAAATGCACTGATCTAGCACGAGAAACAGCGATTCCGCAAAGAAATACACTTCTGAAACGAAGAATCGTCGAATCTGACATAAGCTCGAATAAATCGTGATCGTGATTGCCGGTCGAAGTTTCTATTCCAATTTGTCATACTTGCATGCAAATGCACTGATCTAGCCCGCGAAACAGCGATTCCGCACAGAAATACACTTCTGAAACGGAGAATCGTCGAATCTGACATAAGCTCGAATAAATCGTGATCGTGTTTGTGCGGATCGGAGTTTCTGTGCCAATTTGGCATGTTTGCATGCAAATGCACTGATCTAACACGCGAAACGGCGATTCCGCACAGAAATTCATTTGTGAAACAAATAATCGACGAATCTGACATAAGCTCGAATAAATCGTGATCGTGCTTGCCGAATCGGAGTTTTCGTGCCAATTTCGCATACTTGCATGCGAATGCACTGATCTAGCGCGCGAAACAGCGATTCCGCACAGAAATACACTTCTGAAACGAAGAATCGTCGAATCGGCCATAAGCTCGATTAAATCGCGATCGTGCTTGCCGGGTCGGAGTTTCTATTCCATTTTGGCATACTTGCTTGCAAATGCACTGATCTACTACGCGAAACAGCGATTCCGCACAGAAATTCATTTGTGAAACGAATAATTGTCGAATCTGACATAAGCTCGAATAAATCGTGATCGTGCTTGCGGAATCGGAGTTTTCGTGCCAATTTCGCATATTTGCATGCAAATGCACTGATCTAGCACGCGAAACAGCGATTCCGCAAAGAAATACACTTCTGAAACGAAGAATCGTCGAATCTGCCATAAGCTCGATTAAATCGCGATCGTGCTTGTCGGGTCGGGGTTTCTATTCCAATTTCTCATACTTTCATGCAAATGCACTGATATAGCACGCGAAACAGCGATTCCGCACAGAAATACACTTCTGAAACGAAGAATCGTCGAATCTGACATAAGCTCGAATAAATCGTGATCGTGCTTGCCGAATCGGAGTTTCCGTGCCAATTTCGCATATCTGCATACAAATGCACTGATCTAGCACGCGAAACAGCGATTCCGCAAAGAAATACACTTCTGAAACAAAGAATCGTCGAATCTGACATAAGCTCGAATAAATCGCGATCGAGCTTGTCGGGTCGGGGTTTCTATTCCAATTTCTCATACTTGTATGCAAATGCACTGATCTAGCACGCGAAACAGCGATTCCGCACAGAAATATACTTCTGAAACGAAGAATCGTCGAATCTGACATAGGCTCGAATAAATTGTGATCGTGCTTGCCTGGTCGGAGTTTCTGTCCAATTTCGCATATTTGCATGCAAATGCACAGATCTAGCACGCGAAACAGCGATTCCGCACAGAAATACACTTCTGAAACGAAGAATCGTCGAATCTGACATAAGCTCGAATAAATCGTGATTGTGCTTGCCGAATCGGAGTTTCCGTGCCAATTTCGCATATCTGCATGCAAATGCACTGATCTAGCGCGCGAAACAGCGATTCCGCACAGAAATACACTTCTGAAACGGAGAATCGTCGAATCTGACATAAGCTCGAATAAATCGTGATCGTGTTTGTGCGGATCGGAGTTTCTGTGCCAATTTGGCATGTTTGCATGCAAATGCACTGATCTAACACGCGAAACGGCGATTCCGCACAGAAATTCATTTGTGAAACAAATAATCGACGAATCTGACATAAGCTCGAATAAATCGTGATCGTGCTTGCCGAATCGGAGTTTTCGTGCCAATTTCGCATATTTGTATGCGAATGCACTGATCTAGCGCGCGAAACAGCGATTCCGCACAGAAATACACATCTGAAACGAAGAATCGTCGAATCGGCCATAAGCTCGATTAAATCGCGATCGTGCTTGCCGGGTCGGAGTTTCTATTCCAATTTGGCATACTTGCTTGCAAATGCACTGATCTACTACGCGAAACAGCGATTCCGCACAGAAATTCATTTGTGAAACGAATAATTGTCGAATCTGACATAAGCTCGAATAAATCGTGATCGTGCTTGCGGAATCGGAGTTTTCGTGCCAATTTCGCATATTTGCATGCAAATGCACTGATCTAGCACGCGAAACAGCGATTCCGCAAAGAAATACACTTCTGAAACGAAGAATCGTCGAATCTGCCATAAGCTCGATTAAATCGCGATCGTGCTTGCCGGGTCGGAGTTTCTGTGACAATTTGGCATTTTTGCAGGCAAATGCACTTATATAGCACGCGAAGCAGCGATTCCGCACAGAAATACACTTCTGAAACAAAGAATCATCGAATCTGACATAAGCTCGAATAAATCGTTATCGTGCTTGCCGGGTCGGAGTTTCTATTCCTATTTGGCATACTTGCTTGCAAATGCACTGATCTACTACGCGAAACAGCGATTCCGCACAGAAATTCATTTGTGAAACGAATAATTGTCGAATCTGACATAAGCTCGAATAAATCGTGATCGTGCTTGCGGAATCGGAGTTTTCGTGCCAATTTCGCATATTTGCATGCAAATGCACTGATCTAGCACGCGAAACAGCGATTGCGCAAAGAAATACACTTCTGAAACGAAGAATCGTCGAATCTGCCATAAGCTAGATTAAATCGCGATCGTGCTTGTCGGATCGGGGTTTCTATTCCAATTTCTCATACTTGTATGCAAATGCACTGATATAGCACGCGAAACAGCGATTCCGCACAGAAATACACTTCTGAAACGAAGAATCGTCGAATCTGACATAAGCTCGAATAAATCGTGATCGTGCTTGCGGAATCGGAGTTTTCGTGCCAATTTCGCATATTTGCATGCAAATGCACTGATCTAGCACGCGAAACAGCGATTGCGCAAAGAAATACACTTCTGAAACGAAGAATCGTCGAATCTGCCATAAGCTAGATTAAATCGCGATCGTGCCTGTCGGGTCGGGGTTTCTATTCCAATTTCTCATACTTGTATGCAAATGCACTGATATAGCACGCGAAACAGCGATTCCGCACAGAAATACACTTCTGAAACGAAGAATCGTCGAATCTGCCATAAGCTCGATTAAATCGCGATCGTGCTTGCCGGGTCGGAGTTTCTGTGACAATTTGGCATTTTTGCAGGCAAATGCACTGATATAGCACGCGAAGCAGCGATTCCGCACAGAAATACACTTCTGAAACAAAGAATCATCGAATCTGACATAAGCTCGAATAAATCGTTATCGTGCTTGCCGGGTCGGAGTTTCTATTCCAATTTGTCATACTTGCATGCAAATGCACTGATCTAGCCCGCGAAACAGCGATTCCGCACAGAAATACACTTCTGAAACGGAGAATCGTCGAATCTGACATAAGCTCGAATAAATCGTGATCGTGTTTGTGCGGATCGGAGTTTCTATTCCAATTTGGCATACTTGCTTGCAAATGCAGTGATCTACTACGCGAAACAGCGATTCCGCACAGAAATTCATTTGTGAAACGAATAATTGTCGAATCTGACATAAGCTCGAATAAACCATGATCGTGCTTGCCAAATCGGAGTTTTCGTGCCGATTTCGCATATTTGCATGCAAATGCACTGATCTACTACGCGAAACAGCGATTCCGCACAGAAATACACTTCTGAAACGAAGAATCGTCGAATCGGCCATAAGCTCGATTAAATCGCGATCGTGCTTGTCGTGTCGGGGTTTCTATTCCAATTTCTCATACTTGTATGCAAATGCACTGATCTAGCACGCGAAACAGCGATTCCGCACAGAAATACACTTCTGAAACGAAGAATCGTCGAATCTGACATAGGCTCGAATAAATTGTGATCGTGCTTGCCTGGTCGGAGTTTCTGTCCAATTTCGCATATTTGCATGCAAATGCACAGATCTAGCACGCGAAACAGCGATTCCGCACAGAAATACACTTCTGAAACGAAGAATCGTCGAATCTGACATAACGTCGAATAAATCGTGATCGTGCTTGCCGTGTCGGAGTTTCTATTCCAATTTGGCATACTTGCCTGCAAATGCACTGATCTAGCTCGCGAAACAGCGATTCCGCACAGAAATACACTTCTGAAACGAAGAATCGTCGAATCTGACATAAGCTAGATTAAATCGCGATCGTGCTTGTCGGGTCGGGGTTTCTATTCCAATTTCTCATACTCGTATGCAAATGCACTGATCTAGCACGCGAAACAGCGATTCCGCACAGAAATACACTTCTGAAACGAAGAATGTCGAAACTGACATAGGCTCGAATAAATTGTGATCGTGCTTGCCGGGTCGGAGTTTCTATTCCAATTTCGCATACTTTCATGCAAATGCACTGATATACCACGCGAAACAGCGATTCCGCACAGAAATACACTTCTGAAACGAAGAATCGTCGAATCTGACATAAGCTCGAATAAATCGTGATCGTGCTTGCCGAATCGGAGTTTCCGAGCCAATTTCGCATATCTGCATACAAATGCACTGATCTAGCACGCGAAACAGCGATTCCGCAAAGAAATACTCTTCTGAAACAAAGAATCGTCGAATCTGACATAAGCTCGAATAAATCGTGATCGTGCTTGCCGGGTCGGAGTTTCTATTCCAATTTGGCATACTTGCTTGCAAATGCACTGATCTACTACGCGAAACAGCGATTCCGCACAGAAATTCATTTGTGAAACGAATAATTGTCGAATCTGACATAAGCTCGAATAAATCGTGATCGTGCTTGCGGAATCGGAGTTTTCGTGCCAATTTCGCATATTTGCATGCAAATGCACTGATCTAGCACGCGAAACAGCGATTCCGCAAAGAAATACACTTCTGAAACGAAGAATCGTCGAATCTGACATAAGCTCGAATAAATCGTGATCGTGATTGCCGGTCGAAGTTTCTATTCCAATTTGTCATACTTGCATGCAAATGCACTGATCTAGCCCGCGAAACAGCGATTCCGCACAGAAATACACTTCTGAAACGGAGAATCGTCGAATCTGACATAAGCTCGAATAAATCGTGATCGTGTTTGTGCGGATCGGAGTTTCTGTGCCAATTTGGCATGTTTGCATGCAAATGCACTGATCTAACACGCGAAACGGCGATTCCGCACAGAAATTCATTTGTGAAACAAATAATCGACGAATCTGACATAAGCTCGAATAAATCGTGATCGTGCTTGCCGAATCGGAGTTTTCGTGCCAATTTCGCATATTTGCATGCAAATGCACTGATCTAGCACGCGAAACAGCGATTCCGCAAAGAAATACACTTCTGAAACGAAGAATCGTCGAATCTGCCATAAGCTCGATTAAATCGCGATCGTGCTTGTCGGGTCGGGGTTTCTATTCCAATTTCTCATACTTTCATGCAAATGCACTGATATAGCACGCGAAACAGCGATTCCGCACAGAAATACACTTCTGAAACGAAGAATCGTCGAATCTGACATAAGCTCGAATAAATCGTGATCGTGCTTGCCGAATCGGAGTTTCCGTGCCAATTTCGCATATCTGCATACAAATGCACTGATCTAGCACGCGAAACAGCGATTCCGCAAAGAAATACACTTCTGAAACAAAGAATCGTCGAATCTGACATAAGCTCGAATAAATCGCGATCGAGCTTGTCGGGTCGGGGTTTCTATTCCAATTTCTCATACTTGTATGCAAATGCACTGATCTAGCACGCGAAACAGCGATACCGCACAGAAATATACTTCTGAAACGAAGAATCGTCGAATCTGACATAAGCTCGAATAAATTGTGATCGTGCTTGCCTGGTCGGAGTTTCTGTCCAATTTCGCATATTTGCATGCAAATGCACAGATCTAGCACGCGAAACAGCGATTCCGCACAGAAATACACTTCTGAAACGAAGAATCGTCGAATCTGACATAAGCTCGAATAAATCGTGATTGTGCTTGCCGAATCGGAGTTTCCGTGCCAATTTCGCATATCTGCATGCAAATGCACTGATCTAGCGCGCGAAACAGCGATTCCGCACAGAAATACACTTCTGAAACGGAGAATCGTCGAATCTGACATAAGCTCGAATAAATCGTTATCGTGCTTGCCGGGTCGGAGTTTCTATTCCTATTTGGCATACTTGCTTGCAAATGCACTGATCTACTACGCGAAACAGCGATTCCGCACAGAAATTCATTTGTGAAACGAATAATTGTCGAATCTGACATAAGCTCGAATAAATCGTGATCGTGCTTGCGGAATCGGAGTTTTCGTGCCAATTTCGCATATTTGCATGCAAATGCACTGATCTAGCACGCGAAACAGCGATTGCGCAAAGAAATACACTTCTGAAACGAAGAATCGTCGAATCTGCCATAAGCTAGATTAAATCGCGATCGTGCTTGTCGGGCCGGGGTTTCTATTCCAATTTCTCATACTTGTATGCAAATGCACTGATATAGCACGCGAAACAGCGATTCCGCACAGAAATACACTTCTGAAACGAAGAATCGTCGAATCTGACATAAGCTCGAATAAATCGTGATCGTGCTTGCCGGGTCGGAGTTTCTATTCCAATTTGGCATACTTGCTTGCAAATGCACTGATCTACTACGCGAAACAGCGATTCCGCACAGAAATACACTTCTGAAACGAAGAATCGTCGAATCTGCCATAAGCTCGATTAAATCGCGATCGTGCTTGTCGGGTCGGGGTTTCTATTCCAATTTCTCATACTTGTACGCAAAAGCACTGATCTAGCACGCGAAACAGCGATTCCGCACAGAAATACACTTCTGAAACGAAGAATCGTCGAATCTGACATAAGCTCGAATAAATCGTGATCGTGCTTGCCGAATCGGAGTTTCCGTGCCAATTTCGCATATCTGCATACAAATGCACTGATCTAGCACGCGAAACAGCGATTCCGCAAAGAAATACTCTTCTGAAACAAAGAATCGTCGAATCTGACATAAGCTCGAATAAATCGTGATCGTGCTTGCCGGGTCGGAGTTTCTATTCCAATTGGGCATACTTGCTTGCAAATGCACTGATCTACTACGCGAAACAGCGATTCCGCACAGAAATTCATTTGTGAAACGAATAATTGTCGAATCTGACATAAGCTCGAATAAATCGTGATCGTGCTTGCGGAATCGGAGTTTTCGTGCCAATTTCGCATATTTGCATGCAAATGCACTGATCTAGCACGCGAAACAGCGATTCCGCAAAGAAATACACTTCTGAAACGAAGAATCGTCGAATCTGACATAAGCTCGAATAAATCGTGATCGTGATTGCCGGTCGAAGTTTCTATTCCAATTTGTCATACTTGCATGCAAATGCACTGATCTAGCCCGCGAAACAGCGATTCCGCACAGAAATACACTTCTGAAACGGAGAATCGTCGAATCTGACATAAGCTCGAATAAATCGTGATCGTGTTTGTGCGGATCGGAGTTTCTGTGCCAATTTGGCATGTTTGCATGCAAATGCACTGATCTAACACGCGAAACGGCGATTCCGCACAGAAATTTATTTGTGAAACAAATAATCGACGAATCTGACATAAGCTCGAATAAATCGTGATCGTGCTTGCCGAATCGGAGTTTTCGTGCCAATTTCGCATACTTGCATGCGAATGCACTGATCTAGCGCGCGAAACAGCGATTCCGCACAGAAATACACTTCTGAAACGAAGAATCGTCGAATCGGCCATAAGCTCGATTAAATCGCGATCGTGCTTGCCGGGTCGGAGTTTCTATTCCATTTTGGCATACTTGCTTGCAAATGCACTGATCTACTACGCGAAACAGCGATTCCGCACAGAAATTCATTTGTGAAACAGATAATTGTCGAATCTGACATAAGCTCGAATAAATCGTGATCGTGTTTGCGGAATCGGAGTTTTCGTGCCAATTTCGCATATTTGCATGCAAATGCACTGATCTAGCACGCCAAACAGCGATTCCGCAAAGAAATACACTTCTGAAACCAAGAATCGTCGAATCTGCCATAAGCTCGATTAAATCGCGATCGTGCTTGTCGGGTCGGGGTTTCTATTCCAATTTCTCATACTTTCATGCAAATGCACTGATATAGCACGCGAAACAGCGATTCCGCACAGAAATACACTTCTGAAACGAAGAATCGTCGAATCTGACATAAGCTCGAATAAATCGAGATCGTGCTTGCCGAATCGGAGTTTCCGTGCCAATTTCGCATATCTGCATACAAATGCACTGATCTAGCACGCGAAACAGCGATTCCGCAAAGAAATACACTTCTGAAACAAAGAATCGTCGAATCTGACATAAGCTCGAATAAATCGCGATCGAGCTTGTCGGGTCGGGGTTTCTATTCCAATTTCTCATACTTGTATGCAAATGCACTGATCTAGCACGCGAAACAGCGATTCCGCACAGAAATACACTTCTGAAACGAAGAATCGTCGAATCTGACATAGGCTCGAATAAATCGTGATCGTGCTTGCCGGGTCGGAGTTTCTATTCCAATTTGGCATATCTGCATGCAAATGCACTGATCTAGCGCGCGAAACAGCGATTCCGCACAGAAATACACTTCTGAAACGGAGAATCGTCGAATCTGCCATAAGCTCGATTAAATCGCGATCGTGCTTGTCGGGTCGGGGTTTCTATTCCAATTTCTGATACTTGTACGCAAAAGCACTGATCTAGCACGCGAAACAGCGATTCCGCACAGAAATACACTTCTGAAACGAAGAATCGTCGAATCTGTCATAAGCTCGAATAAATCGTGATTGTGCTTGCCGAATCAGAGTTTCCGTGCCAATTTCGCATATCTGCATACAAATGCACTGATCTAGCACGCGAAACAGCGATTCCGCACAGAAATACACTTCTGAAACAAAGAATCGTCGAATCTGACATAAGCTCGAATAAATCGTGATCGTGCTTGCCGGGTCGGAGTTTCTAATCCAATTTGGCATACTTGCTTGCAAATGCACTGATCTACTACGCGAAACAGCGATTCCGCACAGAAATTCATTTGTGAAACGAATAATTGTCGAATCTGACATAAGCTCGAATAAATCGTGATCGTGCTTGCGGAATCGGAGTTTTCGTGCCAATTTCGCATATTTGCATGCAAATGCACTGATCTAGCACGCGAAACATCGATTCCGCAAAGAAACACACTTCTGAAACGAAGAATCGTCGAATCTGACATAAGCTCGATTAAATCGCGATCGTGCTTGTCGGGTCGGGGTTTCTATTCCAATTTCTCATACTTGTATGCAAGTGCACTGATCTAGCACGCGAAACAGCGATTCCGCACAGAAATACACTTCTGAAACGAAGAATGTCGAAACTGACATAGGCTCGAATAAATTGTGATCGTGCTTGCCGGGTCGGAGTTTCTATTCCAATTTCGCATACTTTCATGCAAATGCACTGATATAGCACGCGAAACAGCGATTCTGCACAGAAATACACTTCTGAAACGAAGAATCGTCGAATCTGACATAAGCTCGAATAAATCGTGATCGTGCTTGCCGAATCGGAGTTTTCGTGCCAATTTCGCATATCTGCATACAAATGCACTGATCTAGCACGCGAAACAGCGATTCCGCAAAGAAATACACTTCTGAAACAAAGAATCGTCGAATCTGACATAAGCTCGAATAAATCGTGATCGTGCTTGCCGGGTCGGAGTTTCTATTCCAATTTGGCATACTTGCTTGCAAATGCACTGATCTACTACGCGAAACAGCGATTCCGCACAGAAATTCATTTGTGAAACGAATAATTATCGAATCTGACATAAGCTCGAATAAATCGTGATCGTGCTTGCGGAATCGGAGTTTTCGTGCCAATTTCGCATATTTGCATGCAAATGCACTGATCTAGCACGCGAAACAGCGATTCCGCAAAGAAATACACTTCTGAAACGAAGAATCGTCGAATCTGACATAAGCTAGATTAAATCGCGATCGTGCTTGTCGGGTCGGGGTTTCTATTCCAATTTCTCATACTTGTATGCAAATGCACTGATCTAGCACGCGAAACAGCGATTCCGCACAGAAATACACTTCTGAAACGAAGAATCGTCGAATCTGACATAGGCTCGAATAAATTGTGATCGTGCTTGCCTGGTCGGAGTTTCTATTCCAATTTCTCATACTTGTATGCAAAAGCACTGATCTAGCACGCGAAACAGCGATTCCGCACAGAAATACACTTCTGAAACGAAGAATCGTCGAATCTGACATAACGTCGAATAAATCGTGATCGTGCTTGCCGTGTCGGAGTTTCTATTCCAATTTGGCATACTTGCCTGCAAATGCACTGATCTAGCTCGCGAAACAGCGATTCCGCACAGAAATACACTTCTGAAACGAAGAATCGTCGAATCTGCCATAAGCTCGAATAAATCGCGATCGTGCTTGTCGGGTCGGGGTTTCTATTCCAATTTCTCATACTTGTATGCAAAAGCACTGATCTAGCACGCGAAACAGCGATTCCGCACAGAAATACACTTCTGAAACGAAGAATCGTCGAATCTGTCATAAGCTCGAATAAATCGTGATTGTGCTTGCCGAATCGGAGTTTCCGTGCCAATTTCGCATATCTGCATACAAATGCACTGATCTAGCACGCGAAACAGCGATTCCGCACAGAAATACACTTCTGAAACAAAGAATCGTCGAATCTGACATAAGCTCGAATAAATCGTGATCGTGCATGCCGGGTCGGAGTTTCTATTCCAATTTGGCATACTTGCTTGCAAATGCACTGATCTACTACGCGAAACAGCGATTCCGCACAGAAATTCATTTGTGAAACGAATAATTGTCGAATCTGACATAAGCTCGAATAAACCATGATCGTGCTTGCCAAATCGGAGTTTTCGTGCCGATTTCGCATATTTGCATGCAAATGCACTGATCTAGCGCGCGAAACAGCGATTCCGCACAGAAATACACTTCTGAAACGAAGAATCGTCGAATCGGCCATAAGCTCGATTAAATCGCGATCGTGCTTGTCGGGTCGGGGTTTCTATTCCAATTTCTCATACTTGTATGCAAATGCACTGATCTAGCACGCGAAACAGCGATTCCGCACAGAAATACACTTCTGAAACGAAGAATCGTCGAATCTGACATAGGCTCGAATAAATTGTGATCGTGCTTGCCTGGTCGGAGTTTCTGTCCAATTTCGCATATTTGCATGCAAATGCACAGATCTAGCGCGCGAAACAGCGATTCCGCACAGAAATACACTTCTGAAACGAAGAATCGTCGAATCGGCCATAAGCTCGATTAAATCGCGATCGTGCTTGTCGGGTCGGGGTTTCTATTCCAATTTCTCATACTTGTATGCAAATGCACTGATCTAGCACGCGAAACAGCGATTCCGCACAGAAATACACTTCTGAAACGAAGAATGTCGAAACTGACATAGGCTCGAATAAATTGTGATCGTGCTTGCCGGGTCGGAGTTTCTATTCCAATTTCGCATACTTTCATGCAAATGCACTGATATAGCACGCGAAACAGCGATTCCGCACAGAAATACACTTCTGAAACGAAGAATCGTCGAATTTGACATAGGCTCGAATAAATTGTGATCGTGCTTGCCTGGTCGGAGTTTCTGTCCAATTTCGCATATTTGCATGCAAATGCACAGATCTAGCACGCGAAACAGCGATTCCGCACAGAAATACACTTCTGAAACAAAGAATCGTCGAATCTGACATAAGCTCGAATAAATCGTGATCGTGCATGCCGGGTCGGAGTTTCTATTCCAATTTGGCATACTTGCTTGCAAATGCACTGATCTACTACGAGAAACAGCGATTCCGCACAGAAATTCATTTGTGAAACGAATAATTGTCGAATCTGACATAAGCTCGAATAAACCATGATCGTGCTTGCCAAATCGGAGTTTTCGTGCCGATTTCGCATATTTGCATGCAAATGCACTGATCTAGCGCGCGAAACAGCGATTCCGCACAGAAATACACTTCTGAAACGAAGAATCGTCGAATCGGCCATAAGCTCGATTAAATCGCGATCGTGCTTGTCGGGTCGGGGTTTCTATTCCAATTTCTCATACTTGTATGCAAATGCACTGATCTAGCACGCGAAACAGCGATACCGCACAGAAATACACTTCTGAAACGAAGAATCGTCGAAACTGACATAGGCTCGAATAAATTGTGATCGTGCTTGCCTGGTCGGAGTTTCTGTCCAATTTCGCATATTTGCACGCAAATGCACAGATCTAGCACGCGAAACAGCGATTCCGCACAGAAATACACTTCTGAAACGAAGAATCGTCGAATCTGCCATAAGCTCGATTAAATCGCGATCGTGCTTGTCGGGTCGGGGTTTCTATTCCAATTTCTCATACTTGTATGCAAATGCACTGATCTAGCACGCGAAACAGCGATTCCGCACAGAAATACACTTCTGAAACGAAGAATCGTCGAATCTGATATAGGCTCGAATAAATTGTGATCGTGCTTGCCTGGTCGGAGTTTCTGTCCAATTTCGCATATCTGCATACAAATGCACTGATCTAGCACGCGAAACAGCGATTCCGCACAGAAATACACTTCTGAAACAAAGAATCGTCGAATCTGACATAAGCTCGAATAAATCGTGATCGTGCATGCCGGGTCGGAGTTTCTATTCCAATTTGGCATACTTGCTTGCAAATGCACTGATCTACTACGCGAAACAGCGATTCCGCACAGAAATTCATTTGTGAAACGAATAATTGTCGAATCTGACATAAGCTCGAATAAACCATGATCGTGCTTGCCAAATCGGAGTTTTCGTGCCGATTTCGCATATTTGCATGCAAATGCACTGATCTAGCGCGCGAAACAGCGATTCCGCACAGAAATACACTTCTGAAACGAAGAATCGTCGAATCGGCCATAAGCTCGATTAAATCGCGATCGTGCTTGTCGGGTCGGGGTTTCTATTCCAATTTCTCATACTTGTATGCAAATGCACTGATCTAGCACGCGAAACAGCGATTCCGCACAGAAATACACTTCTGAAACGAAGAATCCTCGAATCTGACATAGGCTCGAATAAATTGTGATCGTGCTTGCCTGGTCGGAGTTTCTGTCCAATTTCGCATATTTGCATGCAAATGCGCAGATCTAGCACGCGAAACAGCGATTCCGCACAGAAATACACTTCTGAAACGAAGAATCGTCGAATCGGCCATAAGCTCGATTAAATCGCGATCGTGCTTGTCGGGTCGGGGTTTCTATTCCAATTTCTCATACTTGTATGCAAATGCACTGATCTAGCACGCGAAACAGCGATTCCGCACAGAAATACACTTCTGAAACGAAGAATGTCGAAACTGACATAGGCTCGAATAAATTGTGATCGTGCTTGCCGGGTCGGAGTTTCTATTCCAATTTCGCATACTTTCATGCAAATGCACTGATATAGCACGCGAAACAGCGATTCCGCACAGAAATACACTTCTGAAACGAAGAATCGTCGAATCTGACATAGGCTCAAATAAATTGTGATCGTGCTTGCCTGGTCGGAGTTTCTGTCCAATTTCGCATATTTGCATGCAAATGCACAGATCTAGCACGCAAAACAGCGATTCCGCACAGAAATACACTTCTGAAACAAAGAATCGTCGAATCTGACATAACGTCGAATAAATCGTGATCGTGCTTGCCGTGTCGGAGTTTCTATTCCAATTTGGCATACTTGCCTGCAAATGCACTGATCTAGCTCGCGAAACAGCGATTCCGCACAGAAATACACTTCTGAAACGAAGAATCGTCGAATCTGACATAAGCTCGAATAAATCGTGATTGTGCTTGCCGAATCGGAGTTTCCGTGCCAATTTCGCATATCTGCATACAAATGCACTGATCTAGCGCGCGAAACAGCGATTCCGCACAGAAATACACTTCTGAAACGAAGAATCGTCGAATCGGCCATAAGCTCGATTAAATCGCGATCGTGCTTGTCTGGTCGGGGTTTCTATTCCAATTTCTCATACTTGTATGCAAATGCACTGATCTAGCACGCGAAACAGCGATTCCGCACAGAAATACACTTCTGAAACGAAGAATCGTCGAATCTGACATAGGCTCGAATAAATTGTGATCGTGCTTGCCTGGTCGGAGTTTCTGTCCAATTTCGCATATTTGCATGCAAATGCACAGATCTAGCACGCGAAACAGCGATTCCGCACAGAAATACACTTCTGAAACGAAGAATCGTCGAATCTGACATAACGTCGAATAAATCGTGATCGTGCTTGCCGTGTCGGAGTTTCTATTCCTATTTGGCATACTTGCCTGCAAATGCACTGATCTAGCTCGCGAAACAGCGATTCCGCACAGAAATACACTTCTGAAACGAAGAATCGTCGAATCTGCCATAAGCTCGATTAAATCGCGATCGTGCTTGTCGGGTCGGGGTTTCTATTCCAATTTCTCATACTTGTATGCAAAAGCACTGATCTAGCACGCGAAACAGCGATTCCGCACAGAATTACACTTCTGAAACGAAGAATCGTCGAATCTGACATAAGCTCGAATAAATCGTGATCGTGCATGCCGGGTCGGAGTTTCTATTCCAATTTGGCATACTTGCTTGCAAATGCACTGATCTACTACGCGAAACAGCGATTCCGCACAGAAATTCATTTGTGAAACGAATAATTGTCGAATCTGACATAAGCTCGAATAAACCATGATCGTGCTTGCCAAATCGGAGTTTTCGTGCCGATTTCGCATATTTGCATGCAAATGCACTGATCTAGCGCGCGAAACAGCGATTCCGCACAGAAATACACTTCTGAAACGAAGAATCGTCGAATCGGCCATAAGCTAGATTAAATCGCGATCGTGCTTGTCGGGTCGGGGTTTCTATTCCAATTTCTCATACTTGTATGCAAATGCACTGATCTAGCACGCGAAACAGCGATTCCGCACAGAAATACACTTCTGAAACGAAGAATCGTCGAATCTGATATAGGCTCGAATAAATTGTGATCGTGCTTGCCTGGTCGGAGTTTCTGTCCAATTTCGCATATTTGCATGCAAATGCACAGATCTAGCACGCGAAACAGCGATTCCGCACAGAAATACACATCTGAAACGAAGAATCGTCGAATCTGACATAACGTCGAATAAATCGTGATCGTGCTTGCCGTGTCGGAGTTTCTATTCCTATTTGGCATACTTGCCTGCAAATGCACTGATCTACTACGCGAAACAGCGATTCCGCACAGAAATTCATTTGTGAAACGAATAATTGTCGAATCTGACATAAGCTCGAATAAATCGTGATCGTGCTTGCGGAATCGGAGTTTTCGTGCCAATTTCGCATATTTGCATGCAAATGCACTGATCTAGCACGCGAAACAGCGATTCCGCAAAGAAATACACTTCTGAAACGAAGAATCGTCGAATCTGACATAAGCTAGATTAAATCGCGATCGTGCTTGTCGGGTCGGGGTTTCTATTCCAATTTCTCATACTTGTATGCAAATGCACTGATGTAGCACGCGAAACAGCGATTCCGCACAGAAATACACTTCTGAAACGAAGAATCGTCGAATCTGACATAGGCTCGAATAAATTGTGATCGTGCTTGCCTGGTCGGAGTTTCTATTCCAATTTCTCATACTTGTATGCAAAAGCACTGATCTAGCACGCGAAACAGCGATTCCGCACAGAAATACACTTCTGAAACGAAGAATCGTCGAATCTGACATAACGTCGAATAAATCGTGATCGTGCTTGCCGTGTCGGAGTTTCTATTCCAATTTGGCATACTTGCCTGCAAATGCACTGATCTAGCTCGCGAAACAGCGATTCCGCACAGAAATACACTTCTGAAACGAAGAATCGTCGAATCTGCCATAAGCTCGATTAAATCGCGATCGTGCTTGTCGGGTCGGGGTTTCTATTCCAATTTCTCATACTTGTATGCAAAAGCACTGATCTAGCACGCGAAACAACGATTCCGCACAGAAATACACTTCTGAAACGAAGAATCGTCGAATCTGTCATAAGCTCGAATAAATCGTGATTGTGCTTGCCGAATCGGAGTTTCCGTGCCAATTTCGCATATCTGCATACAAATGCACTGATCTAGCACGCGAAACAGCGATTCCGCACAGAAATACACTTCTGAAACAAAGAATCGTCGAATCTGACATAAGCTCGAATAAATCGTGATCGTGCATGCCGGGTCGGAGTTTCTATTCCAATTTGGCATACTTGCTTGCAAATGCACTGATCTACTACGCGAAACAGCGATTCCGCACAGAAATTCATTTGTGAAACGAATAATTGTCGAATCTGACATAAGCTCGAATAAACCATGATCGTGCTTGCCAAATCGGAGTTTTCGTGCCGATTTCGCATATTTGCATGCAAATGCACTGATCTAGCGCGCGAAACAGCGATTCCGCACAGAAATACACTTCTGAAACGAAGAATCGTCGAATCGGCCATAAGCTCGATTAAATCGCGATCGTGCTTGTCGGGTCGGGGTTTCTATTCCAATTTCTCATACTTGTATGCAAATGCACTGATCTAGCACGCGAAACAGCGATTCCGCACAGAAATACACTTCTGAAACGAAGAATCCTCGAATCTGACATAGGCTCGAATAAATTGTGATCGTGCTTGCCTGGTCGGAGTTTCTGTCCAATTTCGCATATTTGCATGCAAATGCACAGATCTAGCACGCGAAACAGCGATTCCGCACAGAAATACACTTCTGAAACGAAGAATCGTCGAATCGGCCATAAGCTCGATTAAATCGCGATCGTGCTTGTCGGGTCGGGGTTTCTATTCCAATTTCTCATACTTGTATGCAAATGCACTGATCTAGCACGCGAAACAGCGATTCCGCACAGAAATACACTTCTGAAACGAAGAATGTCGAAACTGACATAGGCTCGAATAAATTGTGATCGTGCTTGCCGGGTCGGAGTTTCTATTCCAATTTCGCATACTTTCATGCAAATGCACTGATATAGCACGCGAAACAGCGATTCCGCACAGAAATACACTTCTGAAACGAAGAATCGTCGAATCTGACATAGGCTCAAATAAATTGTGATCGTGCTTGCCTGGTCGGAGTTTCTGTCCAATTTCGCATATTTGCATGCAAATGCACAGATCTAGCACGCGAAACAGCGATTCCGCACAGAAATACACTTCTGAAACAAAGAATCGTCGAATCTGACATAAGCTGGAATAAATCGTGATCGTGCATGCCGGGTCGGAGTTTCTATTCCAATTTGGCATACTTGCTTGCAAATGCACTGATCTACTACGCGAAACAGCGATTCCGCACAGAAATTCATTTGTGAAACGAATAATTGTCGAATCTGACATAAGCTCGAATAAACCATGATCGTGCTTGCCAAATCGGAGTTTTCGTGCCGATTTCGCATATTTGCATGCAAATGCACTGATCTAGCGCGCGAAACAGCGATTCCGCACAGAAATACACTTCTGAAGCGAAGAATCGTCGAATCGGCCATAAGCTCGATTAAATCGCGATCGTGCTTGTCGGGTCGGGGTTTCTATTCCAATTTCTCATACTTGTATGCAAATGCACTGATCTAGCACGCGAAACAGCGATTCCGCACAGAAATACACTTCTGAAACGAAGAATCGTCGAATCTGACATAGGCTCGAATAAATTGTGATCGTGCTTGCCTGGTCGGAGTTTCTGTCCAATTTCGCATATTTGCATGCAAACGCACAGATCTAGCACGCGAAACAGCGATTCCGCACAGAAATACACTTCTGAAACGAAGAATCGTCGAATCTGACATAACGTCGAATAAATCGTGATCGTGCTTGCCGTGTCGGAGTTTCTATTCCTATTTGGCATACTTGCCTGCAAATGCACTGATCTAGCTCGCGAAACAGCGATTCCGCACAGAAATACACTTCTGAAACGAAGAATCGTCGAATCTGCCATAAGCTCGATTAAATCGCGATCGTGCTTGTCGGGTCGGGGTTTCTATTCCAATTTCTCATACTTGTATGCAAAAGCACTGATCTAGAACGCGAAACAGCGATTCCGCACAGAATTACACTTCTGAAACGAAGAATCGTCGAATCTGACATAAGCTCGAATAAATCGTGATTGTGCTTGCCGAATCGGAGTTTCCGTGCCAATTTCGCATATCTGCATACAAATGCACTGATCTAGCACGCGAAACAGCGATTCCGCACAGAAATACACTTCTGAAACAAAGAATCGTCGAATCTGACATAAGCTCGAATAAATCGTGATCGTGCATGCCGGGTCGGAGTTTCTATTCCAATTTGGCATACTTGCTTGCAAATGCACTGATCTACTACGCGAAACAGCGATTCCGCACAGAAATTCATTTGTGAAACGAATAATTGTCGAATCTGACATAAGCTCGAATAAACCATGATCGTGCTTGCCAAATCGGAGTTTTCGTGCCGATTTCGCGTATTTGCATGCAAATGCACTGATCTAGCGCGCGAAACAGCGATTCCGCACAGAAATACACTTCTGAAACGAAGAATCGTCGAAACTGACATAGGCTCGAATAAATCGTGATCGTACTTGCCGAATCGGAGTTTTCGTGCCAATTTCGCATATCTGCATGCAAATGCAGTGATATAGCACGCGAAACTGCGATTCCGCACAGAAATACACTTCTGAAACGAAGAATCGTCGAAACTGACATAGGCTCGAATAAATTGTGATCGTGCTTGCCTGGTCGGAGTTTCTGTCCAATTTCGCATATTTGCATGCAAATGCACAGATCTAGCACGCGAAACAGCGATTCCGCACAGAAATACACTTCTGAAACGAAGAATCGTCGAATCTGACATAACGTCGAATAAATCGTGATCGTGCTTGCCGTGTCGGAGTTTCTATTCCTATTTGGCATACTTGCCTGCAAATGCACTGATCTAGCTCGCGAAACAGCGATTCCGCACAGAAATACACTTCTGAAACGAAGAATCGTCGAATATGCCATAAGCTCGATTAAATCGCGATCGTGCTTGTCGGGTCGGGGTTTCTATTCCAATTTCTCATACTTGTATGCAAAAGCACTGATCTAGAACGCGAAACAGCGATTCCGCACAGAATTACACTTCTGAAACGAAGAATCGTCGAATCTGACATAAGCTCGAATAAATCGTGATTGTGCTTGCCGAATCGGAGTTTCCGTGCCAATTTCGCATATCTGCATACAAATGCACTGATCTAGCACGCGAAACAGCGATTCCGCACAGAAATACACTTCTGAAACAAATAATCGTCGAATCTGACATAAGCTCGAATAAATCGTGATCGTGCATGCCGGGTCGGAGTTTCTATTCCAATTTGGCATACTTGCTTGCAAATGCACTGATCTACTACGCGAAACAGCGATTCCGCACAGAAATTCATTTGTGAAACGAATAATTGTCGAATCTGACATAAGCTCGAATAAACCATGATCGTGCTTGCCAAATCGGAGTTTTCGTGCCGATTTCGCGTATTTGCATGCAAATGCACTGATCTAGCGCGCGAAACAGCGATTCCGCACAGAAATACACTTCTGAAACGAAGAATCGTCGAATCGGCCATAAGCTCGATTAAATCGCGATCGTGCTTGCCGGGTCGGAGTTTCTGTGACAATTTGGCATTTTTGCATGCAAATGCACTGATATAGCACGCGAAACTGCGATTCCGCACAGAAATACACTTCTGAAACGAAGAATCGTCGAAACTGACATAGGCTCGAATAAATCGTGATCGTACTTGCCGAATCGGAGTTTTCGTGCCAATTTCGCATATCTGCATACAAATGCACTGATCTAGCACGCGAAACAGCGATTCCGCACAGAAATACACTCCTGAAACAAAGAATCGTCGAATCTGACATAAGCTCGAATAAATCGTGATCGTGCTTGCCGGGTCGGAGTTTCTATTCCAATTTGGCATACTTGCTTGCAAATGCACTGATCTACTACGCGAAACAGCGATTCCGCACAGAAATTCATTTGTGAAACGAATAATTGTCGAATCTGACATAAGCTCGAATAAATCGTGATCGTGCTTGCGGAATCCGAGTTTTCGTGCCAATTTCGCATATTTGGATGCAAATGCACTGATCTAGCACGCGAAACAGCGATTCCGCAAAGAAATACACTTCTGAAACGAAGAATCGTCGAATCTGCCATAAGCTCGATTAAATCGCGATCGTGCTTGTCGGGTCGGGGTTTCTATTCCAATTTCTCATACTTGTATGCAAATGCACTGATCTAGCACGCGAAACAGCGATTCCGCACAGAAATACACTTCTGAAACGAAGAATGTCGAAACTGACATAGGCTCGAATAAATTGTGCTCGTGCTTGCCGGGTCGGAGTTTCTATTCCAATTTCGCATACTTTCATGCAAATGCACTGATATAGCACGCGAAACAGCGATTCCGCACAGAAATACACTTCTGAAACGAAGAATCGTCGAATCTGACATAAGCTCGAATAAATCGTGATCGTGCTTGCCGGGTCGGAGTTTCTATTCCAATTTGACATACTTGCTTGCAAATGCACTGATCTACTACGCGAAACAGCGATTCCGCACAGAAATTCATTTGTGAAACGAATAATTGTCGAATCTGACATAAGCTCGAATAAATCGTGATCGTGCTTGCGGAATCGGAGTTTTCGTGCCAATTTCGCATATTTGGATGCAAATGCACTGATCTAGCACGCGAAACAGCGATTCCGCAAAGAAATACTCTTCTGAAACGAAGAATCGTCGAATCTGCCATAAGCTCGATTAAATCGCGATCGTGCTTGTCGGGTCGGGGTTTCTATTCCAATTTCTCATACTTGTATGCAAATGCACTGATCTAGCACGCGAAACAGCGATTCGTCACAGAAATACACTTCTGAAACGAAGAATGTCGAAACTGACATAGGCTCGAATAAATTGTGATCGTGCTTGCCGGGTCGGAGTTTCTATTCCAATTTCGCATACTTTCATGCAAATGCACTGATATGGCACGCGAAACAGCGATTCCGCACAGAAATACACTTCTGAAACGAAGAATCGTCGAATCTGACATAAGCTCGAATAAATCGTGATCGTGCTTGCCGGGTCGGAGTTTCTATTCCAATTTGGCATACTTGCTTGCAAATGCACTGATCTACTACGCGAAACAGCGATTCCGCACAGAAATTCATTTGTGAAACGAATAATTGTCGAATCTGACATAAGCTCGAATAAATCGTGATCGTGCTTGCGGAATCGGAGTTTTCGTGCCAATTCCGCATATTTGCATGCAAATGCACTGATCTAGCACGCGAAACAGCGATTCCGCAAAGAAATACACTTCTGAAACGAAGAATCGTCGAATCTGACATAAGCTAGATTAAATCGCGATCGTGCTTGTCTGGTCGGGGTTTCTATTCCAATTTCTCATACTTGTATGCAAATGCACTGATCTAGCACGCGAAACAGCGATTCCGCACAGAAATACACCTCTGAAACGAAGAATCGTCGAATCTGACATAGGCTCGAATAAATTGTGATCGTGCTTGCCTGGTCGGAGTTTCTGTCCAATTTCGCATATTTGCATGCAAATGCACAGATCTAGCACGCGAAACAGCGATTCCGCACAGAAATACACTTCTGAAACGAAGAATCGTCGAATCTGACATAACGTCGAATAAATCGTGATCGTGCTTGCCGTGTCGGAGTTTCTATTCCAATTTGGCATACTTGCCTGCAAATGCACTGATCTAGCTCGCGAAACAGCGATTCCGCACAGAAATACACTTCTGAAACGAAGAATCGTCGAATCTGCCATAAGCTCGATTAAATCGCGATCGTGCTTGTCGGGTCGGGGTTTCTATTCCAATTTCTCATACTTGTATGCAAAAGCACTGATCTAGCACGCGAAACAGCGATTCCGCACAGAAATACACTTCTGAAACGAAGAATCGTCGAATCTGTCATAAGCTCGAATAAATCGTGATTGTGCTTGCCGAATCGGAGTTTCCGTGCCAATTTCGCATATCTGCATACAAATGCACTGATCTAGCACGCGAAACAGCGATTCCGCACAGAAATACACTTCTGAAACAAAGAATCGTCGAATCTGACATAAGCTCGAATAAATCGTGATCGTGCATGCCGGGTCGGAGTTTCTATTCCAATTTGGCATACTTGCTTGCAAATGCACTGATCTACTACGCGAAACAGCGATTCCGCACAGAAATTCATTTGTGAAACGAATAATTGTCGAATCTGACATAAGCTCGAATAAACCATGATCGTGCTTGCCAAATCGGAGTTTTCGTGCCGATTTCGCATATTTGCATGCAAATGCACTGATCTAGCGCGCGAAACAGCGATTCCGCACAGAAATACACTTCTGAAACGAAGAATCGTCGAATCGGCCATAAGCTCGATTAAATCGCGATCGTGCTTGTCGTGTCGGGGTTTCTATTCCAATTTCTCATACTTGTATGCAAATGCACTGATCTAGCACGCGAAACAGCGATTCCGCACAGAAATACACTTCTGAAACGAAGAATCGTCGAATCTGACATAGGCTCGAATAAATTGTGATCGTGCTTGCCTGGTCGGAGTTTCTGTCCAATTTCGCATATTTGCATGCAAATGCACAGATCTAGCACGCGAAACAGCGATTCCGCACAGAAATACACTTCTGAAACGAAGAATCGTCGAATCTGACATAACGTCGAATAAATCGTGATCGTGCTTGCCGTGTCGGAGTTTCTATTCCTATTTGGCATACTTGCCTGCAAATGCACTGATCTAGCTCGCGAAACAGCGATTCCGCACAGAAATACACTTCTGAAACGAAGAATCGTCGAATATGCCATAAGCTCGATTAAATCGCGATCGTGCTTGTCGGGTCGGGGTTTCTATTCCAATTTCTCATACTTGTATGCAAAAGCACTGATCTAGAACGCGAAACAGCGATTCCGCACAGAATTACACTTCTGAAACGAAGAATCGTCGAATCTGACATAAGCTCGAATAAATCGTGATTGTGCTTGCCGAATCGGAGTTTCCGTGCCAATTTCGCATATCTGCATACAAATGCACTGATCTAGCACGCGAAACAGCGATTCCGCACAGAAATACACTTCTGAAACAAATAATCGTCGAATCTGACATAAGCTCGAATAAATCGTGATCGTGCATGCCGGGTCGGAGTTTCTATTCCAATTTGGCATACTTGCTTGCAAATGCACTGATCTACTACGCGAAACAGCGATTCCGCACAGAAATTCATTTGTGAAACGAATAATTGTCGAATCTGACATAAGCTCGAATAAATCGTGATCGTGCTTGCGGAATCCGAGTTTTCGTGCCAATTTCGCATATTTGGATGCAAATGCACTGATCTAGCACGCGAAACAGCGATTCCGCACAGAAATTCATTTGTGAAACGAATAATTGTCGAATCTGACATAAGCTCGAATAAACCATGATCGTGCTTGCCAAATCGGAGTTTTCGTGCCGATTTCGCGTATTTGCATGCAAATGCACTGATCTAGCGCGCGAAACAGCGATTCCGCACAGAAATACACTTCTGAAACGAAGAATCGTCGAATCGGCCATAAGCTCGATTAAATCGCGATCGTGCTTGCCGGGTCGGAGTTTCTGTGACAATTTGGCATTTTTGCATGCAAATGCACTGATATAGCACGCGAAACTGCGATTCCGCACAGAAATACACTTCTGAAACGAAGAATCGTCGAAACTGACATAGGCTCGAATAAATCGTGATCGTACTTGCCGAATCGGAGTTTTCGTGCCAATTTCGCATATCTGCATACAAATGCACTGATCTAGCACGCGAAACAGCGATTCCGCACAGAAATACACTCCTGAAACAAAGAATCGTCGAATCTGACATAAGCTCGAATAAATCGTGATCGTGCTTGCCGGGTCGGAGTTTCTATTCCAATTTGGCATACTTGCTTGCAAATGCACTGATCTACTACGCGAAACAGCGATTCCGCACAGAAATTCATTTGTGAAACGAATAATTGTCGAATCTGACATAAGCTCGAATAAATCGTGATCGTGCTTGCGGAATCCGAGTTTTCGTGCCAATTTCGCATATTTGGATGCAAATGCACTGATCTAGCACGCGAAACAGCGATTCCGCAAAGAAATACACTTCTGAAACGAAGAATCGTCGAATCTGCCATAAGCTCGATTAAATCGCGATCGTGCTTGTCGGGTCGGGGTTTCTATTCCAATTTCTCATACTTGTATGCAAATGCACTGATCTAGCACGCGAAACAGCGATTCCGCACAGAAATACACTTCTGAAACGAAGAATGTCGAAACTGACATAGGCTCGAATAAATTGTGCTCGTGCTTGCCGGGTCGGAGTTTCTATTCCAATTTCGCATACTTTCATGCAAATGCACTGATATAGCACGCGAAACAGCGATTCCGCACAGAAATTCATTTGTGAAACGAATAATTGTCGAATCTGACATAAGCTCGAATAAATCGTGATCGTGCTTGCGGAATCGGAGTTTTCGTGCCAATTCCGCATATTTGCATGCAAATGCACTGATCTAGCACGCGAAACAGCGATTCCGCAAAGAAATACACTTCTGAAACGAAGAATCGTCGAATCTGACATAAGCTCGAATAAATCGTGATCGTGCTTGCCGGGTCGGAGTTTCTATTCCAATTTGGCATACTTGCTTGCAAATGCACTGATCTACTACGCGAAACAGCGATTCCGCACAGAAATTCATTTGTGAAACGAATAATTGTCGAATCTGACATAAGCTCGAATAAATCGTGATCGTGCTTGCGGAATCGGAGTTTTCGTGCCAATTCCGCATATTTGCATGCAAATGCACTGATCTAGCACGCGAAACAGCGATTCCGCAAAGAAATACACTTCTGAAACGAAGAATCGTCGAATCTGACATAAGCTAGATTAAATCGCGATCGTGCTTGTCGGGTCGGGGTTTCTATTCCAATTTCTCATACTTGTATGCAAATGCACTGATCTAGCACGCGAAACAGCGATTCCGCACAGAAATACACCTCTGAAACGAAGAATCGTCGAATCTGACATAGGCTCGAATAAATTGTGATCGTGTTTGCCTGGTCGGAGTTTCTGTCCAATTTCGCATATTTGCATGCAAATGCACAGATCTAGCACGCGAAACAGCGATTCCGCACAGAAATACACTTCTGAAACGAAGAATCGTCGAATCTGACATAACGTCGAATAAATCGTGATCGTGCTTGCCGTGTCGGAGTTTCTATTCCAATTTGGCATACTTGCCTGCAAATGCACTGATCTAGCTCGCGAAACAGCGATTCCGCACAGAAATACACTTCTGAAACGAAGAATCGTCGAATCTGCCATAAGCTCGATTAAATCGCGATCGTGCTTGTCGGGTCGGGGTTTCTATTCCAATTTCTCATACTTGTATGCAAAAGCACTGATCTAGCACGCGAAACAGCGATTCCGCACAGAAATACACTTCTGAAACGAAGAATCGTCGAATCTGTCATAAGCTCGAATAAATCGTGATTGTGCTTGCCGAATCAGAGTTTCCGTGCCAATTTCGCATATCTGCATACAAATGCACTGATCTAGCACGCGAAACAGCGATTCCGCACAGAAATACACTTCTGAAACAAAGAATCGTCGAATCTGACATAAGCTCGAATAAATCGTGATCGTGCATGCCGGGTCGGAGTTTCTATTCCAATTTGGCATACTTGCTTGCAAATGCACTGATCTACTACGCGAAACAGCGATTCCGCACAGAAATTCATTTGTGAAACGAATAATTGTCGAATCTGACATAAGCTCGAATAAACCATGATCGTGCTTGCCAAATCGGAGTTTTCGTGCCGATTTCGCATATTTGCATGCAAATGCACTGATCTAGCGCGCGAAACAGCGATTCCGCACAGAAATACACTTCTGAAACGAAGAATCGTCGAATCGGCCATAAGCTCGATTAAATCGCGATCGTGCTTGTCGTGTCGGGGTTTCTATTCCAATTTCTCATACTTGTATGCAAATGCACTGATCTAGCACGCGAAACAGCGATTCCGCACAGAAATACACTTCTGAAACGAAGAATCGTCGAATCTGACATAGGCTCGAATAAATTGTGATCGTGCTTGCGGAATCGGAGTTTTCGTGCCAATTCCGCATATTTGCATGCAAATGCACTGATCTAGCACGCGAAACAGCGATTCCGCAAAGAAATACACTTCTGAAACGAAGAATCGTCGAATCTGACATAAGCTCGAATAAATCGTGATCGTGCTTGCCGGGTCGGAGTTTCTATTCCAATTTGGCATACTTGCTTGCAAATGCACTGATCTACTACGCGAAACAGCGATTCCGCACAGAAATTCATTTGTGAAACGAATAATTGTCGAATCTGACATAAGCTCGAATAAATCGTGATCGTGCTTGCGGAATCGGAGTTTTCGTGCCAATTCCGCATATTTGCATGCAAATGCACTGATCTAGCACGCGAAACAGCGATTCCGCAAAGAAATACACTTCTGAAACGAAGAATCGTCGAATCTGACATAAGCTAGATTAAATCGCGGTCGTGCTTGTCGGGTCGGGGTTTCTATTCCAATTTCTCATACTTGTATGCAAATGCACTGATCTAGCACGCGAAACAGCGATTCCGCACAGAAATACACCTCTGAAACGAAGAATCGTCGAATCTGACATAGGCTCGAATAAATTGTGATCGTGTTTGCCTGGTCGGAGTTTCTGTCCAATTTCGCATATTTGCATGCAAATGCACAGATCTAGCACGCGAAACAGCGATTCCGCACAGAAATACACTTCTGAAACGAAGAATCGTCGAATCTGACATAACGTCGAATAAATCGTGATCGTGCTTGCCGTGTCGGAGTTTCTATTCCAATTTGGCATACTTGCCTGCAAATGCACTGATCTAGCTCGCGAAACAGCGATTCCGCACAGAAATACACTTCTGAAACGAAGAATCGTCGAATCTGCCATAAGCTCGATTAAATCGCGATCGTGCTTGTCGGGTCGGGGTTTCTATTCCAATTTCTCATACTTGTATGCAAAAGCACTGATCTAGCACGCGAAACAGCGATTCCGCACAGAAATACACTTCTGAAACGAAGAATCGTCGAATCTGTCATAAGCTCGAATAAATCGTGATTGTGCTTGCCGAATCGGAGTTTCCGTGCCAATTTCGCATATCTGCATACAAATGCACTGATCTAGCACGCGAAACAGCGATTCCGCACAGAAATACACTTCTGAAACAAAGAATCGTCGAATCTGACATAAGCTCGAATAAATCGTGATCGTGCATGCCGGGTCGGAGTTTCTATTCCAATTTGGCATACTTGCTTGCAAATGCACTGATCTACTACGCGAAACAGCGATTCCGCACAGAAATTCATTTGTGAAACGAATAATTGTCGAATCTGACATAAGCTCGAATAAACCATGATCGTGCTTGCCAAATCGGAGTTTTCGTGCCGATTTCGCATATTTGCATGCAAATGCACTGATCTAGCGCGCGAAACAGCGATTCCGCACAGAAATACACTTCTGAAACGAAGAATCGTCGAATCGGCCATAAGCTCGATTAAATCGCGATCGTGCTTGTCGTGTCGGGGTTTCTATTCCAATTTCTCATACTTGTATGCAAATGCACTGATCTAGCACGCGAAACAGCGATTCCGCACAGAAATACACTTCTGAAACGAAGAATCGTCGAATCTGACATAGGCTCGAATAAATTGTGATCGTGCTTGCCTGGTCGGAGTTTCTGTCCAATTTCGCATATTTGCATGCAAATGCACAGATCTAGCACGCGAAACAGCGATTCCGCACAGAAATACACTTCTGAAACGAAGAATCGTCGAATCTGACATAACGTCGAATAAATCGTGATCGTGCTTGCCGTGTCGGAGTTTCTATTCCAATTTGGCATACTTGCCTGCAAATGCACTGATCTAGCTCGCGAAACAGCGATTCCGCACAGAAATACACTTCTGAAACGAAGAATCGTCGAATCTGACATAAGCTCGAATAAATCGTGATCGTGCATGCCGGGTCGGAGTTTCTATTCCAATTTGGCATACTTGCTTGCAAATGCACTGATCTACTACGCGAAACAGCGATTCCGCACAGAAATTCATTTGTGAAACGAATAATTGTCGAATCTGACATAAGCTCGAATAAACCATGATCGTGCTTGCCAAATCGGAGTTTTCGTGCCGATTTCGCATACTTGCATGCAAATGCACTGATCTAGCACGCGAAACAGCGATTCCGCACAGAAATACACTTCTGAAACGAAGAATCGTCGAATCGGCCATAAGCTCGATTAAATCGCGATCGTGCTTGCCGGGTCGGAGTTTCTGTGACAATTTGGCATTTTTGCATGCAAATGCACTGATATAGCACGCGAAACAGCGATTCCGCACAGAAATACACTTCTGAAACGAAGAATCGTCGAAACTGACATAGGCTCGAATAAATCGTGATCGTACTTGCCGAATCGGAGTTTTCGTGCCAATTTCGCATATCTGCATACAAATGCACTGATCTAGCACGCGAAACAGCGATTCCGCACAGAAATACACTTCTGAAACAAAGAATCGTCGAATCTGACATAAGCTCGAATAAATCGTGATCGTGCTTGTCGGGTCGGAGTTTCTATTCCAATTTGGCATACTTGCTTGCAAATGCACTGATCTACTACGCGAAACAGCGATTCCGCACAGAAATTCATTTGTGAAACGAATAATTGTCGAATCTGACATAAGCTCGAATAAACCATGATCGTGCTTGCCAAATCGGAGTTTTCGTGCCGATTTCGCATATTTGCATGCAAATGCACTGATCTAGCGCGCGAAACAGCGATTCCGCACAGAAATACACTTCTGAAACGAAGAATCGTCGAATCGGCCATAAGCTCGATTAAATCGCGATCGTGCTTGTCGTGTCGGGGTTTCTATTCCAATTTCTCATACTTGTATGCAAATGCACTGATCTAGCACGCGAAACAGCGATTCCGCACAGAAATACACTTCTGAAACGAAGAATCGTCGAATCTGACATAGGCTCGAATAAATTGTGATCGTGCTTGCCTGGTCGGAGTTTCTGTCCAATTTCGCATATTTGCATGCAAATGCACAGATCTAGCACGCGAAACAGCGATTCCGCACAGAAATACACTTCTGAAACGAAGAATCGTCGAATCTGACATAACGTCGAATAAATCGTGATCGTGCTTGCCGTGTCGGAGTTTCTATTCCAATTTGGCATACTTGCCTGCAAATGCACTGATCTAGCTCGCGAAACAGCGATTCCGCACAGAAATACACTTCTGAAACGAAGAATCGTCGAATCTGACATAAGCTCGAATAAATCGTGATCGTGCATGCCGGGTCGGAGTTTCTATTCCAATTTGGCATACTTGCTTGCAAATGCACTGATCTACTACGCGAAACAGCGATTCCGCACAGAAATTCATTTGTGAAACGAATAATTGTCGAATCTGACATAAGCTCGAATAAACCATGATCGTGCTTGCCAAATCGGAGTTTTCGTGCCGATTTCGCATATTTGCATGCAAATGCACTGATCTAGCACGCGAAACAGCGATTCCGCACAGAAATACACTTCTGAAACGAAGAATCGTCGAATCGGCCATAAGCTCGATTAAATCGCGATCGTGCTTGCCGGGTCGGAGTTTCTGTGACAATTTGGCATTTTTGCATGCAAATGCACTGATATAGCACGCGAAACAGCGATTCCGCACAGAAATACACTTCTGAAACGAAGAATCGTCGAAACTGACATAGGCTCGAATAAATCGTGATCGTACTTGCCGAATCGGAGTTTTCGTGCCAATTTCGCATATCTGCATACAAATGCACTGATCTAGCACGCGAAACAGCGATTCCGCACAGAAATACACTTCTGAAACAAAGAATCGTCGAATCTGACATAAGCTCGAATAAATCGTGATCGTGCTTGTCGGGTCGGAGTTTCTATTCCAATTTGGCATACTTGCTTGCAAATGCACTGATCTACTACGCGAAACAGCGATTCCGCACAGAAATTCATTTGTGAAACGAATAATTGTCGAATCTGACATAAGCTCGAATAAATCGTGATCGTGCTTGCGGAATCCGAGTTTTCGTGCCAATTTCGCATATTTGGATGCAAATGCACTGATCTAGCACGCGAAACAGCGATTCCGCAAAGAAATACACTTCTGAAACGAAGAATCGTCGTATCTGCCATAAGCTCGATTAAATCGCGATCGTGCTTGTCGGGTCGGGGTTTCTATTCCAATTTCTCATACTTGTATGCAAATGCACTGATCTAGCACGCGAAACAGCGATTCCGCACAGAAATACACTTCTGAAACGAAGAATGTCGAAACTGACATAGGCTCGAATAAATTGTGATCGTGCTTGCCGGGTCGGAGTTTCTATTCCAATTTCGCATACTTTCATGCAAATGCACTGATATAGCACGCGAAACAGCGATTCCGCACAGAAATACACTTCTGAAACGAAGAATCGTCGAATCTAACATAAGCTCGAATAAATCGTGATCGTGCTTGCCGAATCGGAGTTTCCGTGCCAATTTCGCATATCTGCATACAAATGCACTGATCTAGCACGCGAAACAGCGATTCCGCACAGAAATACACTTCTGAAACAAAGAATCGTCGAATCTGACATAAGCTCGAATAAATCGTGATCGTGCTTGCCGGGTCGGAGTTTCTATTCCAATTTGGCATACTTGCTTGCAAATGCACTGATCTACTACGCGAAACAGCGATTCCGCACAGAAATTCATTTGTGAAACGAATAATTGTCGAATCTGACATAAGCTCGAATAAATCGTGATCGTGCTTGCGGAATCGGAGTTTTCGTGCCAATTCCGCATATTTGCATGCAAATGCACTGATCTAGCACGCAAAACAGCGATTCCGCAAAGAAATACACTTCTGAAACGAAGAATCGTCGAATCTGCCATAAGCTCGATTAAATCGCGATCGTGCTTGTCGGGTCGGGGTTTCTATTCCAATTTCTCATACTTGTATGCAAATGCACTGATCTAGCACGCGAAACAGCGATTCCGCACAGAAATACACTTCTGAAACGAAGAATGTCGAAACTGACATAGGCTCGAATAAATTGTGATCGTGCTTGCCGGGTCGGATTTTCTATTCCAATTCCGCATACTTTCATGCAAATGCACTGATATAGCACGCGAAACAGCGATTCCGCACAGAAATACACTTCTGAAACGAAGAATCGTCGAATCTGACATAAGCTCGAATAAATCGTGATCGTGCTTGCCGAATCGGAGTTTCCGTGCCAATTTCGCATATCTGCATACAAATGCACTGATCTAGCACGCGAAACAGCGATTCCGCAAAGAAATACACTTCTGAAACAAAGAATCGTCGAATCTGACATAAGCTCGAATAAATCGTGATCGTGCTTGCCGGGTCGGAGTTTCTATTCCAATTTGGCATACTTGCTTGCAAATGCACTGATCTACTACGCGAAACAGCGATTCCGCACAGAAATTCATTTGTGAAACGAATAATTGTCGAATCTGACATAAGCTCGAATAAATCGTGATCGTGTTTGCGGAATCGGAGTTTTCGTGCCAATTTCGCATATTTGCATGCAAATGCACTGATCTAGCACGCGAAACAGCGATTCCGCAAAGAAATACACTTCTGAAACGAAGAATCGTCGAATCTGCCATAAGCTCGATTAAATCGCGATCGTGCTTGTCGGGTCGGGGTTTCTATTTCAATTTCTCATACTTGTATGCAAATGCACTGATCTAGCACGCGAAACAGCGATTCCGCACAGAAATACACTTCTGAAACGAAGAATGTCGAAACTGACATAGGCTCGAATAAATTGTGATCGAGCTTGCCGGGTCGGATATTCTATTCCAATTTTGCATACTTTCATGCAAATGCACTGATCTAGCACGCGAAACAGCGATTCCGCACAGAAATACACTTCTGAAACGAAGAATCGTCGAATCTGACATAAGCTCGAATAAATCGTGATTGTGCTTGCCGAATCGGAGTTTCCGTGCCAATTTCGCATATCTGCATACAAATGCACTGATCTAGCACGCGAAACAGCGATTCCGCAAAGAAATACACTTCTGAAACAAAGAATCGTCGAATCTGACATAAGCTCGAATAAATCGTGATCGTGCTTGCCGGGTCGGAGTTTCTATTCCAATTTGGCATACTTGCTTGCAAATGCACTGATCTACTACGCGAAACAGCGATTCCGCACAGAAATTCATTTGTGAAACGAATAATTGTCGAATCTGACATAAGCTCGAATAAATCGTGATCGTGCTTGCCGAATCGGAGTTTTCGTGCCAATTTCGCATATTTGGATGCAAATGCACTGATCTAGCACGCGAAACAGCGATTCCGCAAAGAAATACACTTCTGAAACGAAGAATCGTCGAATCTGCCATAAGCTCGATTAAATCGCGATCGTGCTTGTCGGGTCGGGTTTCTATTCCAATTTCTCATACTTGTATGCAAATGCACTGATCTAGCACGCGAAACAGCGATTCCGCACAGAAATACACTTCTGAAACGAAGAATCGTCGAATCTGACATAGGCTCGAATAAATTGTGATCGTGCTTGCCTGGTCGGAGTTTCTGTCCAATTTCGCATATTTGCATGCAAATGCACAGATCTAGCACGCGAAACAGCGATTCCGCACAGAAATACACTTCTGAAACGAAGACTCGTCGAATCTGACATAACGTCGAATAAATCGTGATCGTGCTTGCCGTGTCGGAGTTTCTATTCCAATTTGGCATACTTGCCTGCAAATGCACTGATCTAGCTCGCGAAACAGCGATTCCGCACAGAAATACACTTCTGAAACGAAGAATCGTCGAATCTGCCATAAGCTCGATTAAATCGCGATCGTGCTTGTCGGGTCGGGGTTTCTATTCCAATTTCTCATACTTGTATGCAAAAGCACTGATCTAGCACGCGAAACAGCGATTCCGCACAGAAATACACTTCTGAAACGAAGAATCGTCGAAACTGACATAGGCTCGAATAAATCGTGATCGTACTTGCCGAATCGGAGTTTTCGTGCCAATTTCGCATATCTGCATACAAATGCACTGATCTAGCACGCGAAACAGCGAATCCGCACAGAAATACACTTCTGAAAGAAAGAATCGTCGAATCTGACATAAGCTCGAATAAATCGTGATCGTGCTTGCCGGGTCGGAGTTTCTATTCCAATTTGGCATACTTGCTTGCAAATGCACTGATCTACTACGCGAAACAGCGATTCCGCACAGAAATTCATTTGTGAAACGAATAATTGTCGAATCTGACATAAGCTCGAATAAATCGTGATCGTGCTTGCCGAATCGGAGTTTTCGTGCCAATTTCGCATATTTGGATGCAAATGCACTGATCTAGCACGCGAAACAGCGATTCCGCAAAGAAATACACTTCTGAAACGAAGAATCGTCGAATCTGCCATAAGCTCGATTAAATCGCGATCGTGCTTGTCGGGTCGGGTTTCTATTCCAATTTCTCATACTTGTATGCAAATGCACTGATCTAGCACGCGAAACAGCGATTCCGCACAGAAATACACTTCTGAAACGAAGAATCGTCGAATCTGACATAGGCTCGAATAAATTGTGATCGTGCTTGCCCAGTCGGAGTTTCTGTCCAATTTCGCATATTTGCATGCAAATGCACAGATCTAGCACGCGAAACAGCGATTCCGCACAGAAATACACTTCTGAAACGAAGAATCGTCGAATCTGACATAACGTCGATTAAATCGCGATCGTGCTTGTCGGGTCGGGGTTTCTATTCCAATTTCTCATACTTGTATGCAAAAGCACTGATCTAGCACGCGAAACAGCGATTCCGCACAGAAATACACTTCTGAAACGAAGAATCGTCGAATCTGACATATGCTCGAATAAATCGTGATTGTACTTGCCGAATCGGAGTTTCCGTGCCAATTTCGCATATCTGCATACAAATGCACTGATCTAGCACGCGAAACAGCGATTCCGCACAGAAATTCACTTCTGAAACAAAGAATCGTCGAATCTAACATAAGCTCGAATAAATCGTGATCGTGCTTGCCGAATCGGAGTTTCCGTGCCAATTTCGCATATCTGCATACAAATGCACTGATCTAGCACGCGAAACAGCGATTCCGCACAGAAATACACTTCTGAAACAAAGAATCGTCGAATCTGACATAAGCTCGAATAAATCGTGATCGTGCTTGCCGGGTCGGAGTTTCTATTCCAATTTGGCATACTTGCTTGCAAATGCACTGATCTACTACGCGAAACAGCGATTCCGCACAGAAATTCATTTGTGAAACGAATAATTGTCGAATCTGACATAAGCTCGAATAAATCGTGATCGTGCTTGCGGAATCGGAGTTTTCGTGCCAATTCCGCATATTTGCATGCAAATGCACTGATCTAGCACGCAAAACAGCGATTCCGCAAAGAAATACACTTCTGAAACGAAGAATCGTCGAATCTGCCATAAGCTCGATTAAATCGCGATCGTGCTTGTCGGGTCGGGGTTTCTATTCCAATTTCTCATACTTGTATGCAAATGCACTGATCTAGCACGCGAAACAGCGATTCCGCACAGAAATACACTTCTGAAACGAAGAATGTCGAAACTGACATAGGCTCGAATAAATTGTGATCGTGCTTGCCGGGTCGGATTTTCTATTCCAATTCCGCATACTTTCATGCAAATGCACTGATATAGCACGCGAAACAGCGATTCCGCACAGAAATACACTTCTGAAACGAAGAATTGTCGAATCTGACATAAGCTCGAATAAATCGTGATCGTGCTTGCCGAATCGGAGTTTCCGTGCCAATTTCGCATATCTGCATACAAATGCACTGATCTAGCACGCGAAACAGCGATTCCGCAAAGAAATACACTTCTGAAACAAAGAATCGTCGAATCTGACATAAGCTCGAATAAATCGTGATCGTGCTTGCCGGGTCGGAGTTTCTATTCCAATTTGGCATACTTGCTTGCAAATGCACTGATCTACTACGCGAAACAGCGATTCCGCACAGAAATTCATTTGTGAAACGAATAATTGTCGAATCTGACATAAGCTCGAATAAATCGTGATCGTGTTTGCGGAATCGGAGTTTTCGTGCCAATTTCGCATATTTGCATGCAAATGCACTGATCTAGCACGCGAAACAGCGATTCCGCAAAGAAATACACTTCTGAAACGAAGAATCGTCGAATCTGCCATAAGCTCGATTAAATCGCGATCGTGCTTGTCGGGTCGGGGTTTCTATTCCAATTTCTCATACTTGTATGCAAATGCACTGATCTAGCACGCGAAACAGCGATTCCGCACAGAAATACACTTCTGAAACGAAGAATGTCGAAACTGACATAGGCTCGAATAAATTGTGATCGAGCTTGCCGGGTCGGATATTCTATTCCAATTTTGCATACTTTCATGCAAATGCACTGATCTAGCACGCGAAACAGCGATTCCGCACAGAAATACACTTCTGAAACGAAGAATCGTCGAATCTGACATAAGCTCGAATAAATCGTGATTGTGCTTGCCGAATCGGAGTTTCCGTGCCAATTTCGCATATCTGCATACAAATGCACTGATCTAGCACGCGAAACAGCGATTCCGCAAAGAAATACACTTCTGAAACAAAGAATCGTCGAATCTGACATAAGCTCGAATAAATCGTGATCGTGCTTGCCGGGTCGGAGTTTCTATTCCAATTTGGCATACTTGCTTGCAAATGCACTGATCTACTACGCGAAACAGCGATTCCGCACAGAAATTCATTTGTGAAACGAATAATTGTCGAATCTGACATAAGCTCGAATAAATCGTGATCGTGCTTGCCGAATCGGAGTTTTCGTGCCAATTTCGCATATTTGGATGCAAATGCACTGATCTAGCACGCGAAACAGCGATTCCGCAAAGAAATACACTTCTGAAACGAAGAATCGTCGAATCTGCCATAAGCTCGATTAAATCGCGATCGTGCTTGTCGGGTCGGGTTTCTATTCCAATTTCTCATACTTGTATGCAAATGCACTGATCTAGCACGCGAAACAGCGATTCCGCACAGAAATACACTTCTGAAACGAAGAATCGTCGAATCTGACATAGGCTCGAATAAATTGTGATCGTGCTTGCCTGGTCGGAGTTTCTGTCCAATTTCGCATATTTGCATGCAAATGCACAGATCTAGCACGCGAAACAGCGATTCCGCACAGAAATACACTTCTGAAACGAAGACTCGTCGAATCTGACATAACGTCGAATAAATCGTGATCGTGCTTGCCGTGTCGGAGTTTCTATTCCAATTTGGCATACTTGCCTGCAAATGCACTGATCTAGCTCGCGAAACAGCGATTCCGCACAGAAATACACTTCTGAAACGAAGAATCGTCGAATCTGCCATAAGCTCGATTAAATCGCGATCGTGCTTGTCGGGTCGGGGTTTCTATTCCAATTTCTCATACTTGTATGCAAAAGCACTGATCTAGCACGCGAAACAGCGATTCCGCACAGAAATACACTTCTGAAACGAAGAATCGTCGAAACTGACATAGGCTCGAATAAATCGTGATCGTACTTGCCGAATCGGAGTTTTCGTGCCAATTTCGCATATCTGCATACAAATGCACTGATCTAGCACGCGAAACAGCGAATCCGCACAGAAATACACTTCTGAAAGAAAGAATCGTCGAATCTGACATAAGCTCGAATAAATCGTGATCGTGCTTGCCGGGTCGGAGTTTCTATTCCAATTTGGCATACTTGCTTGCAAATGCACTGATCTACTACGCGAAACAGCGATTCCGCACAGAAATTCATTTGTGAAACGAATAATTGTCGAATCTGACATAAGCTCGAATAAATCGTGATCGTGCTTGCCGAATCGGAGTTTTCGTGCCAATTTCGCATATTTGGATGCAAATGCACTGATCTAGCACGCGAAACAGCGATTCCGCAAAGAAATACACTTCTGAAACGAAGAATCGTCGAATCTGCCATAAGCTCGATTAAATCGCGATCGTGCTTGTCGGGTCGGGTTTCTATTCCAATTTCTCATACTTGTATGCAAATGCACTGATCTAGCACGCGAAACAGCGATTCCGCACAGAAATACACTTCTGAAACGAAGAATCGTCGAATCTGACATAGGCTCGAATAAATTGTGATCGTGCTTGCCCAGTCGGAGTTTCTGTCCAATTTCGCATATTTGCATGCAAATGCACAGATCTAGCACGCGAAACAGCGATTCCGCACAGAAATACACTTCTGAAACGAAGAATCGTCGAATCTGACATAACGTCGATTAAATCGCGATCGTGCTTGTCGGGTCGGGGTTTCTATTCCAATTTCTCATACTTGTATGCAAAAGCACTGATCTAGCACGCGAAACAGCGATTCCGCACAGAAATACACTTCTGAAACGAAGAATCGTCGAATCTGACATATGCTCGAATAAATCGTGATTGTACTTGCCGAATCGGAGTTTCCGTGCCAATTTCGCATATCTGCATACAAATGCACTGATCTAGCACGCGAAACAGCGATTCCGCACAGAAATACACTTCTGAAACAAAGAATCGTCGAATCTGACATAAGCTCGAATAAATCGTGATCGTGCATGCCGGGTCGGAGTTTCTATTCCAATTTGGCATACTTGCTTGCAAATGCACTGATCTACTACGCGAAACAGCGATTCCGCACAGAAATTCATTTGTGAAACGAATAATTGTCGAATCTGACATAAGCTCGAATAAATCGTGATCGTGCTTGCCGAATCGGAGTTTTCGTGCCAATTTCGCATATTTGGATGCAAATGCACTGATCTAGCGCGCGAAACAGCGATTCCGCACAGAAATACACTTCTGAAACGAAGAATCGTCGAATCGGCCATAAGCTCGATTAAATCGCGATCGTGCTTGCCGGGTCGGAGTTTCTGTGACAATTTCTCATTTTTGCATGCAAATGCACTGATCTAGCACGCGAAACAGCGATTCCGCACAGAAATACACTTCTGAAACGAAGAATCGTCGAATCTGACATAAGCTCGAATAAATCGTGATTGTGCTTGCCGAATCGGAGTTTCCGTGCCAATTTCGCATATCTGCATACAAATGCACTGATCTAGCACGCGAAACAGCGATTCCGCACAGAAATACACTTCTGAAACAAAGAATCGTCGAATCTGACATAAGCTCGAATAAATCGTGATCGTGCATGCCGGGTCGGAGTTTCTATTCCAATTTGGCATACTTGCTTGCAAATGCACTGATCTACTACGCGAAACAGCGATTCCGCACAGAAATTCATTTGTGAAACGAATAATTGTCGAATCTGACATAAGCTCGAATAAACCATGATCGTGCTTGCCAAATCGGAGTTTTCGTGCCGATTTCGCATATTTGCATGCAAATGCACTGATCTAGCACGCGAAACAGCGATTCCGCACAGAAATACACTTCTGAAACGAAGAATCGTCGAATCGGCCATAAGCTCGATTAAATCGCGATCGTGCTTGCCGGGTCGGAGTTTCTGTGACAATTTGGCATTTTTGCATGCAAATGCACTGATATAGCACGCGAAACAGCGATTCCGCACAGAAATACACTTCTGAAACGAAGAATCGTCGAAACTGACATAGGCTCGAATAAATCGTGATCGTACTTGCCGAATCGGAGTTTTCGTGCCAATTTCGCATATCTGCATACAAATGCACTGATCTAGCACGCGAAACAGCGATTCCGCACAGAAATACACTTCTGAAACAAAGAATCGTCGAATCTGACATAAGCTCGAATAAATCGTGATCGTGCTTGTCGGGTCGGAGTTTCTATTCCAATTTGGCATACTTGCTTGCAAATGCACTGATCTACTACGCGAAACAGCGATTCCGCACAGAAATTCATTTGTGAAACGAATAATTGTCGAATCTGACATAAGCTCGAATAAATCGTGATCGTGCTTGCGGAATCCGAGTTTTCGTGCCAATTTCGCATATTTGGATGCAAATGCACTGATCTAGCACGCGAAACAGCGATTCCGCAAAGAAATACACTTCTGAAACGAAGAATCGTCGAATCTGCCATAAGCTCGATTAAATCGCGATCGTGCTTGTCGGGTCGGGGTTTCTATTCCAATTTCTCATACTTGTATGCAAATGCACTGATCTAGCACGCGAAACAGCGATTCCGCACAGAAATACACTTCTGAAACGAAGAATGTCGAAACTGACATAGGCTCGAATAAATTGTGATCGTGCTTGCCGGGTCGGAGTTTCTATTCCAATTTCGCATACTTTCATGCAAATGCACTGATATAGCACGCGAAACAGCGATTCCGCACAGAAATACACTTCTGAAACGAAGAATCGTCGAATCTAACATAAGCTCGAATAAATCGTGATCGTGCTTGCCGAATCGGAGTTTCCGTGCCAATTTCGCATATCTGCATACAAATGCACTGATCTAGCACGCGAAACAGCGATTCCGCACAGAAATACACTTCTGAAACAAAGAATCGTCGAATCTGACATAAGCTCGAATAAATCGTGATCGTGCTTGCCGGGTCGGAGTTTCTATTCCAATTTGGCATACTTGCTTGCAAATGCACTGATCTACTACGCGAAACAGCGATTCCGCACAGAAATTCATTTGTGAAACGAATAATTGTCGAATCTGACATAAGCTCGAATAAATCGTGATCGTGCTTGCGGAATCGGAGTTTTCGTGCCAATTCCGCATATTTGCATGCAAATGCACTGATCTAGCACGCAAAACAGCGATTCCGCAAAGAAATACACTTCTGAAACGAAGAATCGTCGAATCTGCCATAAGCTCGATTAAATCGCGATCGTGCTTGTCGGGTCGGGGTTTCTATTCCAATTTCTCATACTTGTATGCAAATGCACTGATCTAGCACGCGAAACAGCGATTCCGCACAGAAATACACTTCTGAAACGAAGAATGTCGAAACTGACATAGGCTCGAATAAATTGTGATCGTGCTTGCCGGGTCGGATTTTCTATTCCAATTCCGCATACTTTCATGCAAATGCACTGATATAGCACGCGAAACAGCGATTCCGCACAGAAATACACTTCTGAAACGAAGAATCGTCGAATCTGACATAAGCTCGAATAAATCGTGATCGTGCTTGCCGAATCGGAGTTTCCGTGCCAATTTCGCATATCTGCATACAAATGCACTGATCTAGCACGCGAAACAGCGATTCCGCAAAGAAATACACTTCTGAAACAAAGAATCGTCGAATCTGACATAAGCTCGAATAAATCGTGATCGTGCTTGCCGGGTCGGAGTTTCTATTCCAATTTGGCATACTTGCTTGCAAATGCACTGATCTACTACGCGAAACAGCGATTCCGCACAGAAATTCATTTGTGAAACGAATAATTGTCGAATCTGACATAAGCTCGAATAAATCGTGATCGTGTTTGCGGAATCGGAGTTTTCGTGCCAATTTCGCATATTTGCATGCAAATGCACTGATCTAGCACGCGAAACAGCGATTCCGCAAAGAAATACACTTCTGAAACGAAGAATCGTCGAATCTGCCATAAGCTCGATTAAATCGCGATCGTGCTTGTCGGGTCGGGGTTTCTATTCCAATTTCTCATACTTGTATGCAAATGCACTGATCTAGCACGCGAAACAGCGATTCCGCACAGAAATACACTTCTGAAACGAAGAATGTCGAAACTGACATAGGCTCGAATAAATTGTGATCGAGCTTGCCGGGTCAGGATATTCTATTCCAATTTTGCATACTTTCATGCAAATGCACTGATCTAGCACGCGAAACAGCGATTCCGCACAGAAATACACTTCTGAAACGAAGAATCGTCGAATCTGACATAAGCTCGAATAAATCGTGATTGTGCTTGCCGAATCGGAGTTTCCGTGCCAATTTCGCATATCTGCATACAAATGCACTGATCTAGCACGCGAAACAGCGATTCCGCAAAGAAATACACTTCTGAAACAAAGAATCGTCGAATCTGACATAAGCTCGAATAAATCGTGATCGTGCTTGCCGGGTCGGAGTTTCTATTCCAATTTGGCATACTTGCTTGCAAATGCACTGATCTACTACGCGAAACAGCGATTCCGCACAGAAATTCATTTGTGAAACGAATAATTGTCGAATCTGACATAAGCTCGAATAAATCGTGATCGTGCTTGCGGAATCGGAGTTTTCGTGCCAATTTCGCATATTTGCATGCAAATGCACTGATCTAGCACGCGAAACAGCGATTCCGCAAAGAAATACACTTCTGAAACGAAGAATCGTCGAATCTGACATAAGCTCGAATAAATCGTGATCGTGATTGCCGGTCGGAGTTTCTATTCCAATTTGTCATACTTGCATGCAAATGCACTGATCTAGCGCGCGAAACAGCGATTCCGCACAGAAATACACTTCTGAAACGGAGAATCGTCGAATCTGACATAAGCTCGAATAAATCGTGATCGTGTTGGTGCGGATCGGAGTTTCTGTGCCAATTTCTCATACTTGTATGCAAAAGCACTGATCTAACACGCGAAACAGCGATTCCGCACAGAAATACACTTCTGAAACAAAGAATCGTCGAATCTGACATAAGCTCGAATAAATCGTGATCGTGCTTGCCGGGTCGGAGTTTCTATTCCAATTTGGCATACTTGCTTGCAAATGCACTGATCTACTACGCGAAACAGCGATTCCGCACAGAAATTCATTTGTGAAACGAATAATTGTCGAATCTGACATAAGCTCGAATAAATCGTGATCGTGCTTGCCGAATCGGAGTTTTCGTGCCAATTTCGCATATTTGGATGCAAATGCACTGATCTAGCACGCGAAACAGCGATTCCGCAAAGAAATACACTTCTGAAACGAAGAATCGTCGAATCTGCCATAAGCTCGATTAAATCGCGATCGTGCTTGTCGGGTCGGGTTTCTATTCCAATTTCTCATACTTGAATGCAAATGCACTGATCTAGCACGCGAAACAGCGATTCCGCACAGAAATACACTTCTGAAACGAAGAATCGTCGAATCTGACATAGGCTCGAATAAATTGTGATCGTGCTTGCCTGGTCGGAGTTTCTGTCCAATTTCGCATATTTGCATGCAAATGCACAGATCTAGCACGCGAAACAGCGATTCCGCACAGAAATACACTTCTGAAACGAAGAATCGTCGAATCTGACATAACGTCGAATAAATCGTGATCGTGCTTGCCGTGTCGGAGTTTCTATTCCAATTTGGCATACTTGCCTGCAAATGCACTGATCTAGCACGCGAAACAGCGATTCCGCACAGAAATACACTTCTGCAACGAAGAATCGTCGAATCTGACATAAGCTCGAATAAATCGTGATTGTGCTTGCCGAATCGGAGTTTCCGTGCCAATTTCGCATATCTGCATACAAATGCACTGATCTAGCACGCGAAACAGCGATTCCGCACAGAAATACACTTCTGAAACAAAGAATCGTCGAATCTGACATAAGCTCGAATAAATCGTGATCGTGCATGCCGGGTCGGAGTTTCTATTCCAATTTGGCATACTTGCTTGCAAATGCACTGATCTACTACGCGAAACAGCGATTCCGCACAGAAATTCATTTGTGAAACGAATAATTGTCGAATCTGACATAAGCTCGAATAAATCGTGATCGTGCTTGCCGAATCGGAGTTTTCGTGCCAATTTCGCATATTTGGATGCAAATGCACTGATCTAGCGCGCGAAACAGCGATTCCGCACAGAAATACACTTCTGAAACGAAGAATCGTCGAATCGGCCATAAGCTCGATTAAATCGCGATCGTGCTTGCCGGGTCGGAGTTTCTGTGACAATTTCTCATTTTTGCATGCAAATGCACTGATATAGCACGCGAAACAGCGATTCCGCACAGAAATACACTTCTGAAACGAAGAATCGTCGAAACTGACATAGGCTCGAATAAATCGTGATCGTACTTGCCGAATCGGAGTTTCCGTGCCAATTTCGCATATCTGCATACAAATGCACTGATCTAGCACGCGAAACAGCGAATCCGCACATAAATACACTTCTGAAAGAAAGAATCGTCGAATCTGACATAAGCTCGAATAAATCGTGATCGTGCTTGCCGGGTCGGAGTTTCTATTCCAATTTGGCATACTTGCTTGCAAATGCACTGATCTACTACGCGAAACAGCGATTCCGCACAGAAATTCATTTGTGAAACGAATAATTGTCGAATCTGACATAAGCTCGAATAAATCGTGATCGTGCTTGCCGAATCGGAGTTTTCGTGCCAATTTCGCATATTTGGATGCAAATGCACTGATCTAGCACGCGAAACAGCGATTCCGCAAAGAAATACACTTCTGAAACGAAGAATCTTCGAATCTGCCATAAGCCCGATTAAATCGCGATCGTGCTTGTCGGGTCGGGGTTTCTATTCCAATTTCTCATACTTGTATGCAAATGCACTGATCTAGCACGCGAAACAGCGATTCCGCACAGAAATACACTTCTGAAACGAAGAATGTCGAAACTGACATAGGCTCGAATAAATTGTGATCGTGCTTGCCGGGTCGGAGTTTCTATTCCAATTTCGCATACTTTCATGCAAATGCACTGATATAGCACGCGAAACAGCGATTCCGCACAGAAATACACTTCTGAAACGAAGAATCGTCGAATCTGACATAAGCTCGAATAAATCGTGATCGTGCTTGCCGAATCGGAGTTTCCGTGCCAATTTCGCATATCTGCATACAAATGCACTGATCTAGCACGCGAAACAGCGATTCCGCACAGAAATACACTTCTGAAACAAAGAATCGTCGAATCTGACATAAGCTCGAATAAATCGTGATCGTGCTTGCCGGGTCGGAGTTTCTATTCCAATTTGGCATACTTGCTTGCAAATGCACTGATCTACTACGCGAAACAGCGATTCCGCACAGAAATTCATTTGTGAAACGAATAATTGTCGAATCTGACATAAGCTCGAATAAATCGTGATCGTGCTTGCGGAATCGGAGTTTTCGTGCCAATTTCGCATATTTGCATGCAAATGCACTGATCTAGCACGCGAAACAGCGATTCCGCAAAGAAATACACTTCTGAAACGAAGAATCTTCGAATCTGCCATAAGCTCGATTAAATCGCGATCGTGCTTGTCGGGTCGGAGTTTCTATTCCAATTTGTCATACTTGCATGCAAATGCACTGATCTAGCGCGCGAAACAGCGATTCCGCACAGAAATACACTTCTGAAACGAAGAATCGTCGAATCTGACATAAGCTCGAATAAATTGTGATCGTGCTTGCCTGGTCGGAGTTTCTGTCCAATTTCGCATATTTGCATGCAAATGCACAGATCTAGCACGCGAAACAGCGATTCCGCACAGAAATACACTTCTGAAACGAAGAATCGTCGAATCTGACATAAGCTCGAATAAATCGTGATCGTGCTTGCGGAATCGGAGTTTTCGTGCCAATTTCGCATATTTGCATGCAAATGCACTGATCTAGCACGCGAAACAGCGATTCCGCAAAGAAATACACTTCTGAAACGAAGAATCGTCGAATCTGCCATAAGCTAGATTAAATCGCGATCGTGCTTGTCGGGTCGGGGTTTCTATTCCAATTTCTCATACTTGTATGCAAATGCACTGATCTAGCACGCGAAACAGCGATTCCGCACAGAAATACACTTCTGAAACGAAGAATCGTCGAATCTGACATAGGCTCGAATAAATTGTGATCGTGCTTGCCTGGTCGGAGTTTCTGTCCAATTTCGCATATTTGCATGCAAATGCACAGATCTAGCACGCGAAACAGCGATTCCGCACAGAAATACACTTCTGAAACGAAGAATCGTCGAATCTGACATAAGCTCGAATAAATCGTGATTGTGCTTGCCGAATCGGAGTTTCCGTGCCAATTTCGCATATCTGCATACAAATGCACTGATCTAGCACGCGAAACAGCGATTCCGCACAGAAATACACTTCTGAAACAAAGAATCGTCGAATCTGACATAAGCTCGAATAAATCGTGATCGTGCATGCCGGGTCGGAGTTTCTATTCCAATTTGGCATACTTGCTTGCAAATGCACTGATCTACTACGCGAAACAGCGATTCCGCACAGAAATTCATTTGTGAAACGAATAATTGTCGAATCTGACATAAGCTCGAATAAACCATGATCGTGCTTGCCAAATCGGAGTTTTCGTGCCGATTTCGCATATTTGCATGCAAATGCACTGATCTAGCGCGCGAAACAGCGATTCCGCACAGAAATACACTTCTGAAACGAAGAATCGTCGAATCGGCCATAAGCTCGATTAAATCGCGATCGTGCTTGCCGGGTCGGAGTTTCTGTGACAATTTGGCATTTTTGCATGCAAATGCACTGATATAGCACGCGAAACAGCGATTCCGCACAGAAATACACTTCTGAAACGAAGAATCGTCGAATCTGACACAAGCTCGAATAAATCGTGATCGTACTTGCCGAATCGGAGTTTTCGTGCCAATTTCGCATATTTGCATGCAAATGCACTGATCTAGCACGCGAAACAGCGATTCCGCAAAGAAATACACTTCTGAAACGAAGAATCGTCGAATCTGCCATAAGCTAGATTAAATCGCGATCGTGCTTGTCGGGTCGGGGTTTCTATTCCAATTTCTCATACTTGTATGCAAAAGCACTGATCTAGCACGCGAAACAGCGATTCCGCACAGAAATACACTTCTGAAACGAAGAATCGTCGAATCTGACATAAGCTCGAATAAATCGTGATTGTGCTTGCCGAATCGGAGTTTCCGTGCCAATTTCGCATATCTGCATACAAATGCACTGATCTAGCACGCGAAACAGCGATTCCGCACAGAAATACACTTCTGAAACAAAGAATCGTCGAATCTGACATAAGCTCGAATAAATCGTGATCGTGCATGCCGGGTCGGAGTTTCTATTCCAATTTGGCATACTTGCTTGCAAATGCACTGATCTACTACGCGAAACAGCGATTCCGCACAGAAATTCATTTGTGAAACGAATAATTGTCGAATCTGACATAAGCTCGAATAAACCATGATCGTGCTTGCCAAATCGGAGTTTTCGTGCCGATTTCGCATATTTGTATGCAAATGCACTGATCTAGCGCGCGAAACAGCGATTCCGCACAGAAATACACTTCTGAAACGAAGAATCGTCGGATCGGCCATAAGCTCGAATAAATCGTGATCGTACTTGCCGAATCGGAGTTTCTGTCCAATTTCGCATATTTGCATGCAAATGCACAGATCTAGCTCGCGAAACAGCGATTCCGCACAGAAATACACTTCTGAAACAAAGAATCGTCGAATCTGACATAAGCTCGAATAAATCGTGATCGTGCATGCCGGGTCGGAGTTTCTATTCCAATTTGGCATACTTGCTTGCAAATGAACTGATCTACTACGCGAAACGGCGATTCCGCACAGAAATTCATTTGTGAAACGAATAATTGTCGAATCTGACATAAGCTCGAATAAATCGTGATTGTGCTTGCCGAATCGGAGTTTCCGTGCCAATTTCGCATATCTGCATACAAATGCACTGATCTAGCACGCGAAACAGCGATTCCGCACAGAAATACACTTCTGAAACAAAGAATCGTCGAATCTGACATAAGCTCGAATAAATCGTGATCGTGCATGCCGGGTCGGAGTTTCTATTCCAATTTGGCATACTTGCTTGCAAATGAACTGATCTACTACGCGAAACGGCGATTCCGCACAGAAATTCATTTGTGAAACGAATAATTGTCGAATCTGACATAAGCTCGAATAAATCGTGATCGTGCTTGCGGAGTCGGAGTTTCTGTGACAATTTGGCATTTTTGCATGCAAATGCACTGATATAGCACGCGAAACAGCGATTCCGCACAGAAATTCATTTGTGAAACGAATAATTGTCGAATCTGACATAAGCTCGAATAAATCGTGATCGTGCTTGCGGAATCGGAGTTTTCGTGCCAATTTCGCATATTTCCATGCAAATGCACTGATCTAGCACGCGAAACAGCGATTCCGCACAGAAATACACTTCTGAAACGAAGAATCGTCGAATCTGCCATAAGCTCGATTAAATCGCGATCGTGCTTGTCGGGTCGGGGTTTCTATTCCAATTTCTCATACTTGTATGCAAATGCACTGATCTAGCACGCGAAACAGCGATTCCGCACAGAAATACACTTCTGAAACGAAGAATGTCGAAACTGACATAGGCTCGAATAAATTGTGATCGTGCTTGCCGGGTCGGAGTTTCTATTCCAATTTGGCATACTTGCTTGCAAATGCACTGATCTACTACGCGAAACAGCGATTCCGCACAGAAATTCATTTGTGAAACGAATAATTGTCGAATCTGACATAAGCTCGAATAAATCGTGATCGTGCTTGCCGAATCGGAGTTTCCGTGCCAATTTCGCATATTTGGATGCAAATGCACTGATCTAGCACGCGAAACAGCGATTCCGCAAAGAAATACAATTCTGAAACGAAGAATCGTCGAATCTGCCATAAGCTCGATTAAATCGCGATCGTGCTTGTCGGGTCGGGGTTTCTATTCCAATTTCTCATACTTGTATGCAAATGCACTGATCTAGCACGCGAAACAGCGATTCCGCACAGAAATACACTTCTGAAACGAAGAATGTCGAAACTGACATAGGCTCGAATAAATTGTGATCGTGCTTGCCGGGTCGGAGATTCTATTCCCATTTCGCATACTTTCATGCAAATGCACTAATATAGCACGCGAAACAGCGATTCCGCACAGAAATACACTTCTGAAACGAAGAATCGTCGAATCTGACATAAGCTCGAATAAATCGTGATCGTGCTTGCCGAATCGGAGTTTCCGTGCCAATTTCGCATATCTGCATACAAATGCACTGATCTAGCACGCGAAACAGCGATTCCGCAAAGAAATACACTTCTGAAACAAAGAATCGTCGAATCTGACATAAGCTCGAATAAATCGTGATCGTGCTTGCCGGGTCGGAGTTTCTATTCCGATTTGGCATACTTGCTTGCAAATGCACTGATCTACTACGCGAAACAGCGATTCCGCACAGAAATTCATTTGTGAAACGAATAATTGTCGAATCTGACATAAGCTCGAATAAATCGTGATCGTGCTTGCGGAATCGAAGTTTTCGTGCCAATTTCGCATATTTGCATGCAAATGCACTGATCTAGCACGCGAAACAGCGATTCCGCAAAGAAATACACTTCTGAAACGAAGAATCGTCGAATCTGACATAAGCTCGAATAAATCGTGATCGTGATTGCCGGTCGGAGTTTCTATTCCAATTTGTCATACTTGCATGCAAATGCACTGATCTAGCGCGCGAAACAGCGATTCCGCACAGAAATACACTTCTGAAACGAAGAATCGTCGAATCTGACATAAGCTCGAATAAATCGTGATCGTGCTTGCGGAATCGGAGTTTTCGTGCCAATTTCGCATATTTGCATGCAAATGCACTGATCTAGCACGCGAAACAGCGATTCCGCAAAGAAATACACTTCTGAAACGAAGAATCGTCGAATCTGCCATAAGCTAGATTAAATCGCGATCGTGCTTGTCGGGTCGGGGTTTCTATTCCAATTTCTCATACTTGTATGCAAATGCACTGATCTAGCACGCGAAACAGCGATTCCGCACAGAAATACACTTCTGAAACGAAGAATCGTCGAATCTGACATAGGCTCGAATAAATTGTGATCGTGCTTGCCTGGTCGGAGTTTCTGTCCAATTTCGCATATTTGCATGCAAATGCACAGATCTAGCACGCGAAACAGCGATTCCGCACAGAAACACACTTCTGAAACGAAGAATCGTCGAATCTGACATAACGTCGAATAAATCGTGATCGTGCTTGCCGTGTCGGAGTTTCTATTCCAATTTGGCATACTTGCCTGCAAATGCACTGATCTACTACGCGAAACAGCGATTCCGCACAGAAATTCATTTGTGAAACGAATAATTGTCGAATCTGACATAAGCTCGAATAAACCATGATCGTGCGTGCCAAATCGGAGTTTTCGTGCCGATTTCGCATATTTGCATGCAAATGCACTGATCTAGCGCGCGAAACAGCGATTCCGCACAGAAATACACTTCTGAAACGAAGAATCGTCGAATCGGCCATAAGCTCGATTAAATCGCGATCGTGCTTGCCGGGTCGGAGTTTCTGTGACAATTTGGCATTTTTGCATGCAAATGCACTGATATAGCACGCGAAACAGCGATTCCGCACAGAAATACACTTCTGAAACGAAGAATCGTCGAATCTGACACAAGCTCGAATAAATCGTGATCGTACTTGCCGAATCGGAGTTTTCGTGCCAATTTCGCATATTTGCATGCAAATGCACTGATCTAGCACGCGAAACAGCGATTCCGCAAAGAAATACACTTCTGAAACGAAGAATCGTCGAATCTGCCATAAGCTAGATTAAATCGCGATCGTGCTTGTCGGGTCGGGGTTTCTATTCCAATTTCTCATACTTGTATGCAAAAGCACTGATCTAGCACGCGAAACAGCGATTCCGCACAGAAATACACTTCTGAAACGAAGAATCGTCGAATCTGACATAAGCTCGAATAAATCGTGATTGTGCTTGCCGAATCGGAGTTTCCGTGCCAATTTCGCATATCTGCATACAAATGCACTGATCTAGCACGCGAAACAGCGATTCCGCACAGAAATACACATCTGAAACAAAGAATCGTCGAATCTGACATAAGCTCGAATAAATCGTGATCGTGCATGCCGGGTCGGAGTTTCTATTCCAATTTGGCATACTTGCTTGCAAATGCACTGATCTACTACGCGAAACAGCGATTCCGCACAGAAATACATTTGTGAAACGAATAATTGTCGAATCTGACATAAGCTCGAATAAACCATGATCGTGCTTGCCAAATCGGAGTTTTCGTGCCGATTTCGCATATTTGTATGCAAATGCACTGATCTAGCGCGCGAAACAGCGATTCCGCACAGAAATACACTTCTGAAACGAAGAATCGTCGGATCGGCCATAAGCTCGAATAAATCGTGATCGTACTTGCCGAATCGGAGTTTCTGTCCAATTTCGCATATTTGCATGCAAATGCACAGATCTAGCTCGCGAAACAGCGATTCCGCACAGAAATACACTTCTGAAACGAAGAATCGTCGAATCTGCCATAAGCTCGATTAAATCGCGATCGTGCTTGTCGGGTCGGGGTTTCTATTCCAATTTCTCATACTTGTATGCAAAAGCACTGATCTAGCACGCGAAACAGCGATTCCGCACAGAAATACACTTCTGAAACGAAGAATCGTCGAATCTGACATAAGCTCGAATAAATCGTGATTGTGCTTGCCGAATCGGAGTTTCCGTGCCAATTTCGCATATCTGCATACAAATGCACTGATCTAGCACGCGAAACAGCGATTCCGCACAGAAATACACTTCTGAAACAAAGAATCGTCGAATCTGACATAAGCTCGAATAAATCGTGATCGTGCATGCCGGGTCGGAGTTTCTATTCCAATTTGGCATACTTGCTTGCAAATGAACTGATCTACTACGCGAAACGGCGATTCCGCACAGAAATTCATTTGTGAAACGAATAATTGTCGAATCTGACATAAGCTCGAATAAATCGTGATCGTGCTTGCGGAGTCGGAGTTTCTGTGACAATTTGGCATTTTTGCATGCAAATGCACTGATATAGCACGCGAAACAGCGATTCCGCACAGAAATTCATTTGTGAAACGAATAATTGTCGAATCTGACATAAGCTCGAATAAATCGTGATCGTGCTTGCGGAATCGGAGTTTTCGTGCCAATTTCGCATATTTGCATGCAAATGCACTGATCTAGCACGCGAAACAGCGATTCCGCACAGAAATACACTTCTGAAACGAAGAATCGTCGAATCTGCCATAAGCTCGATTAAATCGCGATCGTGCTTGTCGGGTCGGGGTTTCTATTCCAATTTCTCATACTTGTATGCAAATGCACTGATCTAGCACGCGAAACAGCGATTCCGCACAGAAATACACTTCTGAAACGAAGAATGTCGAAACTGACATAGGCTCGAATAAATTGTGATCGTGCTTGCCGGATCGGAGTTTCTATTCCAATTGGCATACTTGCTTGCAAATGCACTGATCTACTACGCGAAACAGCGATTCCGCACAGAAATTCATTTGTGAAACGAATAATTGTCGAATCTGACATAAGCTCGAATAAATCGTGATCGTGCTTGCCGAATCGGAGTTTCCGTGCCAATTTCGCATATCTGCATACAAATGCACTGATCTAGCACGCGAAACAGCGATTCCGCAAAGAAATACACTTCTGAAACAAAGAATCGTCGAATCTGACATAAGCTCGAATAAATCGTGATCGTGCTTGCCGGGTCGGAGTTTCTATTCCAATTTGGCATACTTGCTTGCAAATGCACTGATCTACTACGCGAAACAGCGATTCCGCACAGAAATTCATTTGTGAAACGAATAATTGTCGAATCTGACATAAGCTCGAATAAATCGTGATCGTGTTTGCGGAATCGGAGTTTTCGTGCCAATTTCGCATATTTGCATGCAAATGCACTGATCTAGCACGCGAAACAGCGATTCCGCAAAGAAATACACTTCTGAAACGAAGAATCGTCGAATCTGCCATAAGCTCGATTAAATCGCGATCGTGCTTGTCGGGTCGGGGTTTCTATTCCAATTTCTCATACTTGTATGCAAATGCACTGATCTAGCACGCGAAACAGCGATTCCGCACAGAAATACACTTCTGAAACGAAGAATGTCGAAACTGACATAGGCTCGAATAAATTGTGATCGAGCTTGCCGGGTCAGGATATTCTATTCCAATTTTGCATACTTTCATGCAAATGCACTGATCTAGCACGCGAAACAGCGATTCCGCACAGAAATACACTTCTGAAACGAAGAATCGTCGAATCTGACATAAGCTCGAATAAATCGTGATTGTGCTTGCCGAATCGGAGTTTCCGTGCCAATTTCGCATATCTGCATACAAATGCACTGATCTAGCACGCGAAACAGCGATTCCGCAAAGAAATACACTTCTGAAACAAAGAATCGTCGAATCTGACACAAGCTCGAATAAATCGTGATCGTGCTTGCCGGGTCGGAGTTTCTATTCCAATTTGGCATACTTGCTTGCAAATGCACTGATCTACTACGCGAAACAGCGATTCCGCACAGAAATTCATTTGTGAAACGAATAATTGTCGAATCTGACATAAGCTCGAATAAATCGTGATCGTGCTTGCGGAATCGGAGTTTTCGTGCCAATTTCGCATATTTGCATGCAAATGCACTGATCTAGCACGCGAAACAGCGATTCCGCAAAGAAATACACTTCTGAAACGAAGAATCGTCGAATCTGACATAAGCTCGAATAAATCGTGATCGTGATTGCCGGTCGGAGTTTCTATTCCAATTTGTCATACTTGCATGCAAATGCACTGATCTAGCGCGCGAAACAGCGATTCCGCACAGAAATACACTTCTGAAAACGGAGAATCGTCGAATCTGACATAAGCTCGAATAAATCGTGATCGTGTTGGTGCGGATCGGAGTTTCTGTGCCAATTTCTCATACTTGTATGCAAAAGCACTGATCTAACACGCGAAACAGCGATTCCGCACAGAAATACACTTCTGAAACAAAGAATCGTCGAATCTGACATAAGCTCGAATAAATCGTGATCGTGCTTGCCGGGTCGGAGTTTCTATTCCAATTTGGCATACTTGCTTGCAAATGCACTGATCTACTACGCGAAACAGCGATTCCGCACAGAAATTCATTTGTGAAACGAATAATTGTCGAATCTGACATAAGCTCGAATAAATCGTGATCGTGCTTGCCGAATCGGAGTTTTCGTGCCAATTTCGCATATTTGGATGCAAATGCACTGATCTAGCACGCGAAACAGCGATTCCGCAAAGAAATACACTTCTGAAACGAAGAATCGTCGAATCTGCCATAAGCTCGATTAAATCGCGATCGTGCCTGTCGGGTCGGGTTTCTATTCCAATTTCTCATACTTGTATGCAAATGCACTGATCTAGCACGCGAAACAGCGATTCCGCACAGAAATACACTTCTGAAACGAAGAATCGTCGAATCTGACATAGGCTCGAATAAATTGTGATCGTGCTTGCCTGGTCGGAGTTTCTGTCCAATTTCGCATATTTGCATGCAAATGCACAGATCTAGCACGCGAAACAGCGATTCCGCACAGAAATACACTTCTGAAACGAAGAATCGTCGAATCTGACATAACGTCGAATAAATCGTGATCGTGCTTGCCGTGTCGGAGTTTCTATTCCAATTTGGCATACTTGCCTGCAAATGCACTGATCTAGCACGCGAAACAGCGATTCCGCACAGAAATACACTTCTGCAACGAAGAATCGTCGAATCTGACATAAGCTCGAATAAATCGTGATTGTGCTTGCCGAATCGGAGTTTCCGTGCCAATTTCGCATATCTGCATACAAATGCACTGATCTAGCACGCGAAACAGCGATTCCGCACAGAAATACACTTCTGAAACAAAGAATCGTCGAATCTGACATAAGCTCGAATAAATCGTGATCGTGCATGCCGGGTCGGAGTTTCTATTCCAATTTGGCATACTTGCTTGCAAATGCACTGATCTACTACGCGAAACAGCGATTCCGCACAGAAATTCATTTGTGAAACGAATAATTGTCGAATCTGACATAAGCTCGAATAAATCGTGATCGTGCTTGCCGAATCGGAGTTTTCGTGCCAATTTCGCATATTTGGATGCAAATGCACTGATCTAGCGCGCGAAACAGCGATTCCGCACAGAAATACACTTCTGAAACGAAGAATCGTCGAATCGGCCATAAGCTCGATTAAATCGCGATCGTGCTTGCCGGGTCGGAGTTTCTGTGACAATTTCTCATTTCTGCATGCAAATGCACTGATATAGCACGCGAAACAGCGATTCCGCACAGAAATACACTTCTGAAACGAAGAATCGTCGAAACTGACATAGGCTCGAATAAATCGTGATCGTACTTGCCGAATCGGAGTTTTCGTGCCAATTTCGCATATCTGCATACAAATGCACTGATCTAGCACGCGAAACAGCGAATCCGCACAGAAATACACTTCTGAAAGAAAGAATCGTCGAATCTGACATAAGCTCGAATAAATCGTGATCGTGCTTGCCGGGTCGGAGTTTCTATTCCAATTTGGCATACTTGCTTGCAAATGCACTGATCTACTACGCGAAACAGCGATTCCGCACAGAAATTCATTTGTGAAACGAATAATTGTCGAATCTGACATAAGCTCGAATAAATCGTGATCGTGCTTGCCGAATCGGAGTTTTCGTGCCAATTTCGCATATTTGGATGCAAATGCACTGATCTAGCACGCGAAACAGCGATTCCGCAAAGAAATACACTTCTGAAACGAAGAATCGTCGAATCTGCCATAAGCTCGATTAAATCGCGATCGTGCTTGTCGGGTCGGGTTTCTATTCCAATTTCTCATACTTGTATGCAAATGCACTGATCTAGCACGCGAAACAGCGATTCCGCACAGAAATACACTTCTGAAACGAAGAATCGTCGAATCTGACATAGGCTCGAATAAATTGTGATCGTGCTTGCCCGGTCGGAGTTTCTGTCCAATTTCGCATATTTGCATGCAAATGCACAGATCTAGCACGCGAAACAGCGATTCCGCACAGAAATACACTTCTGAAACGAAGAATCGTCGAATCTGACATAACGTCGAATAAATCGTGATCGTGCTTGCCGTGTCGGAGTTTCTATTCCAATTTGGCATACTTGCCTGCAAATGCACTGATCTAGCTCGCGAAACAGCGATTCCGCAGAGAAATACACTTCTGAAACGAAGAATCGTCGAATCTGCCATAAGCTCGATTAAATCGCGATCGTGCTTGTCGGGTCGGGGTTTCTATTCCAATTTCTCATACTTGTATGCAAAAGCACTGATCTAGCACGCGAAACAGCGATTCCGCACAGAAATACACTTCTGAAACGAAGAATCGTCGAATCTGACATATGCTCGAATAAATCGTGATTGTACTTGCCGAATCGGAGTTTCCGTGCCAATTTCGCATATCTGCATACAAATGCACTGATCTAGCACGCGAAACAGCGATTCCGCACAGAAATACACTTCTGAAACAAAGAATCGTCGAATCTGACATAAGCTCGAATAAATCGTGATCGTGCATGCCGGGTCGGAGTTTCTATTCCAATTTGGCATACTTGCTTGCAAATGCACTGATCTACTACGCGAAACAGCGATTCCGCACAGAAATTCATTTGTGAAACGAATAATTGTCGAATCTGACATAAGCTCGAATAAATCGTGATCGTGCTTGCCGAATCGGAGTTTTCGTGCCAATTTCGCATATTTGGATGCAAATGCACTGATCTAGCGCGCGAAACAGCGATTCCGCACAGAAATACACTTCTGAAACGAAGAATCGTCGAATCGGCCATAAGCTCGATTAAATCGCGATCGTGCTTGCCGGGTCGGAGTTTCTGTGACAATTTCTCATTTTTGCATGCAAATGCACTGATATAGCACGCGAAACAGCGATTCCGCACAGAAATACACTTCTGAAACGAAGAATCGTCGAAACTGACATAGGCTCGAATAAATCGTGATCGTACTTGCCGAATCGGAGTTTCCGTGCCAATTTCGCATATCTGCATACAAATGCACTGATCTAGCACGCGAAACAGCGAATCCGCACAGAAATACACTTCTGAAAGAAAGAATCGTCGAATCTGACATAAGCTCGAATAAATCGTGATCGTGCTTGCCGGGTCGGAGTTTCTATTCCAATTTGGCATACTTGCTTGCAAATGCACTGATCTACTACGCGAAACAGCGATTCCGCACAGAAATTCATTTGTGAAACGAATAATTGTCGAATCTGACATAAGCTCGAATAAATCGTGATCGTGCTTGCCGAATCGGAGTTTTCGTGCCAATTTCGCATATTTGGATGCAAATGCACTGATCTAGCACGCGAAACAGCGATTCCGCAAAGAAATACACTTCTGAAACGAAGAATCTTCGAATCTGCCATAAGCTCGATTAAATCGCGATCGTGCTTGTCGGGTCGGGGTTTCTATTCCAATTTCTCATACTTGTATGCAAATGCACTGATCTAGCACGCGAAACAGCGATTCCGCACAGAAATACACTTCTGAAACGAAGAATGTCGAAACTGACATAGGCTCGAATAAATTGTGATCGTGCTTGCCGGGTCGGAGTTTCTATTCCAATTTCGCATACTTTCATGCAAATGCACTGATATAGCACGCGAAACAGCGATTCCGCACAGAAATACACTTCTGAAACGAAGAATCGTCGAATCTGACATAAGCTCGAATAAATCGTGATCGTGCTTGCCGAATCGGAGTTTCCGTGCCAATTTCGCATATCTGCATACAAATGCACTGATCTAGCACGCGAAACAGCGATTCCGCACAGAAATACACTTCTGAAACAAAGAATCGTCGAATCTGACATAAGCTCGAATAAATCGTGATCGTGCTTGCCGGGTCGGAGTTTCTATTCCAATTTGGCATACTTGCTTGCAAATGCACTGATCTACTACGCGAAACAGCGATTCCGCACAGAAATTCATTTGTGAAACGAATAATTGTCGAATCTGACATAAGCTCGAATAAATCGTGATCGTGCTTGCGGAATCGGAGTTTTCGTGCCAATTTCGCATATTTGCATGCAAATGCACTGATCTAGCACGCGAAACAGCGATTCCGCAAAGAAATACACTTCTGAAACGAAGAATCTTCGAATCTGCCATAAGCTCGATTAAATCGCGATCGTGCTTGTCGGGTCGGAGTTTCTATTCCAATTTGTCATACTTGCATGCAAATGCACTGATCTAGCGCGCGAAACAGCGATTCCGCACAGAAATACACTTCTGAAACGAAGAATCGTCGAATCTGACATAAGCTCGAATAAATTGTGATCGTGCTTGCCTGGTCGGAGTTTCTGTCCAATTTCGCATATTTGCATGCAAATGCACAGATCTAGCACGCGAAACAGCGATTCCGCACAGAAATACACTTCTGAAACGAAGAATCGTCGAATCTGACATAAGCTCGAATAAATCGTGATCGTGCTTGCGGAATCGGAGTTTTCGTGCCAATTTCGCATATTTGCATGCAAATGCACTGATCTAGCACGCGAAACAGCGATTCCGCAAAGAAATACACTTCTGAAACGAAGAATCGTCGAATCTGCCATAAGCTAGATTAAATCGCGATCGTGCTTGTCGGGTCGGGGTTTCTATTCCAATTTCTCATACTTGTATGCAAATGCACTGATCTAGCACGCGAAACAGCGATTCCGCACAGAAATACACTTCTGAAACGAAGAATCGTCGAATCTGACATAGGCTCGAATAAATTGTGATCGTGCTTGCCTGGTCGGAGTTTCTGTCCAATTTCGCATATTTGCATGCAAATGCACAGATCTAGCACGCGAAACAGCGATTCCGCACAGAAATACACTTCTGAAACGAAGAATCGTCGAATCTGACACAAGCTCGAATAAATCGTGATCGTACTTGCCGAATCGGAGTTTTCGTGCCGATTTCGCATATTTGCATGCAAATGCACTGATCTAGCGCGCGAAACAGCGATTCCGCACAGAAATACACTTCTGAAACGGAAGAATCGTCGAATCGGCCATAAGCTCGATTAAATCGCGATCGTGCTTGCCGGGTCGGAGTTTCTGTGACAATTTGGCATTTTTGCATGCAAATGCACTGATATAGCACGCGAAACAGCGATTCCGGCACAGAAATACATTTGTGAAACGAATTATTGTCGAATCTGACATAAGCTCGAATAAACCATGATCGTGCTTGCCAAATCGGAGTTTTCGTGCGATTTCGCATATTTGCATGCAAATGCACTGATCTAGCGCGCGAAACAGCGATTCCGCACAGAAATACACTTCTGAAACGAAGAATCGTCGAATCGGCCATAAGCTCGATTAAATCGCGATCGTGCTTGCCGGGTCGGAGTTTCTGTGACAATTTGGCATTTTTGCATGCAAATGCACTGATAGCGAAACAGCGATTCCGCACAGAAATACACTTCTGAAACGAAGAATCGTCGAATCTGACACAAGCTCGAATAAATCGTGATCGTACTTGCCGAATCGGAGTTTTCGTGCCAATTTCGCATATTGCATGCAAATGCACTGATCTAGCACGCGAAACAGCGATTCCGCAAAGAAATACACTTCTGAAACGAAGAATCGTCGAATCTGCCATAAGCTAGATTAAATCGCGATCGTGCTTGTCGGGTCGGGGTTTCTATTCCAATTTCTCATACTTGTATGCAAAAGCACTGATCTAGCACGCGAAACAGCGATTCCGCACAGAAATACACTTCTGAAACGAAGAATCGTCGAATCTGACATAAGCTCGAATAAATCGTGATTGTGCTTGCCGAATCGGAGTTTCCGTGCCAATTTCGCATATCTGCATACAAATGCACTGATCTAGCACGCGAAACAGCGATTCCGCACAGAATACACTTCTGAAACAAAGAATCGTCGAATCTGACATAAGCTCGAATAAATCGTGATCGTGCATGCCGGGTCGGAGTTTCTATTCCAATTTGGCATACTTGCTTGCAAATTGCACTGATCTACTACGCGAAACAGCGATTCCGCACAGAAATCATTTGTGAAACGAATAATTGTCGATCTGACATAAGCTCGAATAAACCATGATCGTGCTTGCCAAATCGGACGTTTTCGTGCCGATTCGCATATTTGTATGCAAATGCACTGATCTAGCGCGCGAAACAGCGATTCCGCACAGAAATACACTTCTGAAACGAAGAATCGTCGGATCGGCCATAAGCTCGAATAAATCGTGATCGTACTTGCCGAATCGGAGTTTCTGTCCAATTTCGCATATTTGCATGCAAATGCACAGATCTAGCTCGCGAAACAGCGATTCGCACAGAAATACACTTCTGAAACGAAGAATCGTCGAATCTGCCATAAGCTCGATTAAATCGCGATCGTGCTTGTCGGGTCGGGTTTCTATTCCAATTTCTCATACTTGTATGCAAAAGCACTGATCTAGCACGCGAAACAGCGATTCCGCACAGAAATACACTTCTGAAACGAAGAATCGTCGAATCTGACATAAGCTCGAATAAATCGTGATTGTGCTTGCCGAATCGGAGTTTCCGTGCCAATTTCGCATATCTGCATACAAATGCACTGATCTAGCACGCGAAACAGCGATTCCGCACAGAAATACACTTCTGAAACAAAGAATCGTCGAATCTGACATAAGCTCGAATAAATCGTGATCGTGCATGCCGGGTCGGAGTTTCTATTCCAATTTGGCATACTTGCTTGCAAATGAACTGATCTACTACGCCGAAACGGCGATTCCGCACAGAAATTCATTTGTGAAACGAATAATTGTCGAATCTGACATAAGCTCGAATAAATCGTGATCGTGCTTGCGGAGTCGGAGTTTCTGTGACAATTTGGCATTTTTGCATGCAAATGCACTGATATAGCACGCGAAACAGCGATTCCGCACAGAAATTCATTTGTGAAACGAATAATTGTCGAATCTGACATAAGCTCGAATAAATCGTGATCGTGCTTGCGGAATCGGAGTTTTCGTGCCAATTTCGCATATTTGCATGCAAATGCACTGATCTAGCACGCGAAACAGCGATTCGCACAGAAAATACACTTCTGAAACGAAGAATCGTCGAATCTGCAATAAGCTCGATTAAATCGCGATCGTGCTTGTCGGGTCGGGGTTTCTATTCCAATTTCTCATACTTGTATGCAAATGCACTGATCTAGCACGCGAAACAGCGATTCCGCACAGAAATACACTCTGAAACGAAGAATGTCGAAACTGACATAGGCTCGAATAAATTGTGATCGTGCTTGCGGGTCGGAGTTTCTATTCCAATTTGGCATACTTGCTTGCAAATGCACTGATCTACTACGCGAAACAGCGATTCCGCACAGAAATTCATTTGTGAAACGAATAATTGTCGAATCTGACATAAGCTCGAATAAATCGTGATCGTGCTTGCCGAATCGGAGTTTCCGTGCCAATTTCGCATATTTGGATGCAAATGCACTGATCTAGCACGCGAAACAGCGATTCCGCAAAGAAATACAATTCTGAACGAAGAATCGTCGAATCTGCCATAAGCTCGATTAAATCGCGATCGTGCTTGTCGGTCGGGGTTTCTATTCCAATTTCTCATACTTGTATGCAAATGCACTGATCTAGCACGCGAAACAGCGATTCCGCACAGAAATACACTTCTGAAACGAAGAATGTCGAAACTGACATAGGCTCGAATAAATTGTGATCGTGCTTGCCGGTCGGAGATTCTATTCCCATTTCGCATACTTTCATGCAAATGCACTAATATAGCACGCGAAACAGCGATTCCGCACAGAAATACACTTCTGAAACGAAGAATCGTCGAATCTGACATAAGCTCGAATAAATCGTGATCGTGCTTGCGAATCGGAGTTTTCGTGCCAATTTCGCATATCTGCATACAAATGCACTGATCTAGCACGCGAAACAGCGATTCCGCAAAGAAATACACTTCTGAAACAAAGATCGTCGAAATCTGACATAAGCTCGAATAAATCGTGATCGTGCTTGCCGGGTCGGAGTTTCTATTCGATTTGGCATACTTGCTTGCAAATGCACTGATCTACTACGCGAAACAGCGATTCCGCACAGAAATTCATTTGTGAAACGAATAATTGTCGAATCTGACATAAGCTCGAATAAATCGTGATCGTGCTTGCGGAATCGGAGTTTTCGTGCCAATTTCGCATATTTGCATGCAAATGCACTGATCTAGCACGCGAAACAGCGATTCCGCAAAGAAATACACTTCTGAAACGAAGAATCGTCGAATCTGACATAAGCTCGAATAAATCGTGATCGTGATTGCCGGTCGGAGTTTCTATTCCAATTTGTCATACTTGCATGCAAATGCACTGATCTAGCGCGCGAAACAGCGATTCCGCACAGAAATACACTTCTGATCGAAGAATCGTCGAATCTGACATAAGCTCGAATAAATCGTGATCGTGCTTGCGGAATCGGAGTTTTCGTGCCAATTTCGCATATTTGCATGCAAATGCACTGATCTAGCACGCGAAACAGCGATTCCGCAAAGAAATACACTTCTGAAACGAAGAATCGTCGAATCTGCCATAAGCTAGATTAAATCGCGATCGTGCTTGTCGGGTCGGGGTTTCTATTCCAATTTCTCATACTTGTATGCAAATGCACTGATCTAGCACGCGAAACAGCGATTCCGCACAGAAATACACTTCTGAAACGAAGAATCGTCGAATCTGACATAGGCTCGAATAAATTGTGATCGTGCTTGCCTGGTCGGAGTTTCTGTCCAATTTCGCATATTTGCATGCAAATGCACAAGATCTAGCACGCGAAACAGCGATTCCGCACAGAAACACACTTCTGAAACGAAGAATCGTCGAATCTGACATAACGTCGAATAAATCGTGATCGTGCTTGCCGTGTCGGAGTTTCTATTCCAATTTGGCATACTTGCCTGCAAATGCACTGATCTACTACGCGAAACAGCGATTCCGCACAGAAATTCATTTGTGAAACGAATAATTGTCGAATCTGACATAAGCTCGAATAAACCATGATCGTGCTTGCCAAATCGGAGTTTCGTGCCGATTTCGCATATTTGCATGCAAATGCACTGATCTAGCGCGCGAAACAGCGATTCCGCACAGAAATACACTCTGAAACGAAGAATCGTCGAATCGGCCATAAGCTCGATTAAATCGCGATCGTGCTTGCCGGGTCGGAGTTCTGTGACAATTTGGCATTTTTGCATGCAAATGCACTGATATAGCACGCGAAACAGCGATTCCGCACAGAAATACACTTCTGAAACGAAGAATCGTCGAATCTGACACAAGCTCGAATAAATCGTGATCGTACTTGCCGAATCGGAGTTTCCGTGCCAATTCGCATATTTGCATGCAAATGCACTGATCTAGCACGCGAAACAGCGATTCCGCAAAGAAATACACTTCTGAAACGAAGAATCGTCGAATCTGCCATAAGCTAGATTAAATCGCGATCGTGCTTGTCGGGTCGGGGTTTCTATTCCAATTTCTCATACTTGTATGCAAAAGCACTGATCTAGCACGCGAAACAGCGATTCCGCACAGAAATACACTTCTGAAACGAAGAATCGTCGAATCTGACATAAGCTCGAATAAATCGTGATTGTGCTTGCCGAATCGGAGTTTCCGTGCCAATTTCGCATATCTGCATACAAATGCACTGATCTAGCACGCGAAACAGGCGATTCCGCACAGAAATACACTTCTGAAACAAAGAATCGTCGAATCTGACATAAGCTCGAATAAATCGTGATCGTGCATGCCGGGTCGGAGTTTCTATTCCAATTTGGCATACTTGCTTGCAAATGCACTGATCTACTACGCGAAACAGCGATTCCGCACAGAAATTCATTTGTGAAACGAATAATTGTCGAATCTGACATAAGCTCGAATGAACCATGATCGTGCTTGCCAAATCGGAGTTTTCGTGCCGATTTCGCATATTTGTATGCAAATGCACTGATCTAGCGCGCGAAACAGCGATTCCGCACAGAAATACACTTCTGAACGAAGAATCGTCGGATCGGCCATAAGCTCGAATAAATCGTGATCGTACCTTGCCGAATCGGAGTTTCTGTCCAATTTCGCATATTGCATGCAAATGCACAGATCTAGCTCGCGAAACAGCGATTCCGCACAGAAATACACTTCTGAAACGAAGAATCGTCGAATCTGCCATAAGCTCGATTAAATCGCGATCGTGCTTGTCGGGTCGGGGTTTCTATTCCAATTTCTCATACTTGTATGCAAAGCACTGATCTAGCACGCGAAACAGCGATTCCGCACAGAAATACACTTCTGAACGAAGAATCGTCGAATCTGACATAAGCTCGAATAAATCGTGATTGTGCTTGCCGAATCGGAGTTTCCGTGCCAATTTCGCATATCTGCATACAAATGCACTGATCTAGCACGCGAACAGCGATCGCACAGAAATACACTTCTGAACAAAGAATCGTCGAATCTGACATAAGCTCGAATAAATCGTGATCGTGCATGCCGGGTCGGAGTTTCTATTCCAATTTGGCATACTTGCTTGCAAATGAACTGATCTACTACGCGAAACGGCGATTCCGCACAGAAATTCATTTGTGAAACGAATAATTGTCGAATCTGACATAAGCTCGAATAAATCGTGATCGTGCTTGCGGAGTCGGAGTTTCTGTGACAATTGGCATTTTTGCAATGCAAATGCACTGATATAGCACGCGAAACAGCGATTCCGCACAGAATTCTTTGTGAAACGAATAATTGTCGAATCTGACATAAGCTCGAATAAATCGTGATCGTGCTTGCGGAATCGGAGTTTTCGTGCCATTTCGCATATTTGCATGCAAATGCACTGATCTAGCACGCGAAAAGCGATTCCGCACAGAAATACACTTCTGAAACGAAGAATCGTCGAATCTGCCATAAGCTCGATTAAATCGCGATCGTGCTTGTCGGGTCGGGGTTTCTATTCCAATTTCTCATACTTGTATGCAAATGCACTGATCTAGCACGCGAAACAGCGATTCCGCACAGAAATACACTTCTGAAACGAAGAATGTCGAAACTGACATAGGCTCGAATAAATTGTGATCGTGCTTGCCGGGTCGGAGTTTCTATTCCAATTTGGCATACTTGCTTGCAAATGCACTGATCTACTACGCGAAACAGCGATTCCGCACAGAAATTCATTTGTGAAACGAATAATTGTCGAATCTGACATAAGCTCGAATAAATCGTGATCGTGCTTGCCGATCGGAGTTTCCGTGCCAATTTCGCATATTGGATGCAAATGCACTGATCTAGCACGCGAAACAGCGATTCCGCAAAGAAATACAATTCTGAAACGAAGAATCGTCGAATCTGCCATAAGCTCGATTAAATCGCGATCGTGCTTGTCGGGTCGGGGTTTCTATTCCAATTTCTCATACTTGTATGCAAATGCACTGATCTAGCACGCGAAACAGCGATTCCGCACAGAAATACACTTCTGAAACGAAGAATGTCGAAACTGACATAGGCTCGAATAAATTGTGATCGTGCTTGCCGGGTCGGAGATTCTATTCCCATTTCGCATACTTTCATGCAAATGCACTAATATAGCACGCGAAACAGCGATTCGCACAGAAATACACTTCTGAAACGAAGAATCGTCGAATCTGACATAAGCTCGAATAAATCGTGATCGTGCTTGCCGAATCGGAGTTTCCGTGCCAATTTCGCATATCTGCATACAAATGCACTGATCTAGCACGCGAAACAGCGATTCCGCAAAGAAATACACTTCTGAAACAAAGAATCGTCGAATCTGACATAAGCTCGAATAAATCGTGATCGTGCTTGCCGGGTCGGAGTTTCTATTCCGATTTGGCATACTTGCTTGCAAATGCACTGATCTACTACGCGAAACAGCGATTCCGCACAGAAATTCATTGTGAAACGAATAATTGTCGAATCTGACATAAGCTCGAATAAATCGTGATCGTGCTTGCGGAATCGGAGTTTTCGTGCCAATTTCGCATATTTGCATGCAAATGCACTGATCTAGCACGCGAAACAGCGATTCCGCAAAGAAATACACTTCTGAAACGAAGAATCGTCGAATCTGACATAAGCTCGAATAAATCGTGATCGTGATTGCCGGTCGGAGTTTCTATTCCAATTTGTCATACTTGCATGCAAATGCACTGATCTAGCGCGCGAAACAGCGATTCGCACAGAAATACACTTCTGAAACGAGAATCGTCGAATCTGACATAAGCTCGAATAAATCGTGATCGTGCTTGCGGAATCGGAGTTTCGTGCCAATTTCGCATATTTGCATGCAAATGCACTGATCTAGCACGCGAAACAGCGATTCCGCAAAGAAATACACTTCTGAAACGAAGAATCGTCGAATCTGCCATAAGCTAGATTAAATCGCGATCGTGCTTGTCGGGTCGGGTTTCTATTCCAATTCTCATACTTGTATGCAAATGCACTGATCTAGCACGCGAAACAGCGATTCCGCACAGAAATACACTTCTGAAACGAAGAATCGTCGAATCTGACATAGGCTCGAATAAATTGTGATCGTGCTTGCCTGGTCGGAGTTTCTGTCCAATTTCGCATATTTGCATGCAAATGCACAGATCTAGCACGCGAAACAGCGATTCCGCACAGAAACACACTTCTGAAACGAAGAATCGTCGAATCTGACATAACGTCGAATAAATCGTGATCGTGCTTGCCGTGTCGGAGTTTCTATTCCAATTTGGCATACTTGCCTGCAAATGCACTGATCTAGCTCGCGAAACAGCGATTCCGCACAGAAATACACTTCCGAAACGAGAATCGTCCAATCTGCCATAAGCTCGATTAATCGCGATCGTGCTTGTCGGGTCGGGGTTTCTATTCCAATTTCTCATACTTGTATGCAAAAGCACTGATCTAGCACGCGAAACAGCGATTCCGCACAGAAATACACTTCTGAAACGAAGAATCGTCGAATCTGACATAAGCTCAGAATAAATCGTGATTGTGCTTGCCGAATCGGAGTTTCCGTGCCAATTTCGCATATCTGCATACAAATGCACTGATCTAGTACGCGAAACAGCGATTCCGCACAGAAATACACTTCTGAACAAAGAATCGTCGAATCTGACATAAGCTCGAATAAATCGTGATCGTGCATGCCGGGTCGGAGTTTCTATTCCAATTTGGCATACTTGCTTGCAAATGCACTGATCTACTACGCGAAACAGCGATTCCGCACAGAAATTCATTTGTGAAACGAATAATTGTCGAATCTGACATAAGCTCGAATAAACCATGATCGTGCTTGCCAAATCGGAATTTTCGTGGCCGATTTCGCATATTTGCATGCAAATGCACTGATCTAGCGCGCGAAACAGCGATTCGCACAGAAATACACTTCTGAAACGAAGAATCGTCGAATCGGCCATAAGCTCGATTAAATCGCGATCGTGCTTGCCGGGTCGGAGTTTCTGTGACAATTTGGCATTTTGCATGCAAATGCACTGATATAGCCCTCGAAACAGCGATTCCGCACAGAAAATACACTTCTGAAACGAAGAATCGTCGAATCTGACACAAGCTCGAATAAATCGTGATCGTACTTGCGAATCGGAGTTTTCGTGCCAATTTCGCATATTTGCATGCAAATGCACTGATCTAGCACGCGAAACAGCGATTCCGCAAAGAAATACACTTCTGAAACGAAGAATCGTCGAATCTGCCATAAGCTAGATTAAATCGCGATCGTGCTTGTCGGGTCGGGGTTTCTATTCCAATTTCTCATACTCGTATGCAAATGCACTGATCTAGCACGCGAAACAGCGATTCCGCACAGAATACACTTCTGAAACGAAGAATCGCCGAATCTGACATAGGCTCGAATAAATTGTGATCGTGGATTGCCTGGTCGGAGTTCTGTCCAATTTCGCATATTTGCATGCAAATGCACAGATCTAGCTCGCGAAACAGCGATTCCGCACAGAAATACACTTCTGAAACGAAGAATCGTCGAATCTGCCATAAGCTCGATTAAATCGCGATCGTGCTTGTCGGGTCCGGGGTTTCTATTCCAATTTCTCATACTTGTATGCAAAAGCACTGATCTAGCACGCGAAACAGCGATTCCGCACAGAAATACACTTCTGAAACGAAGAATCGTCCGAATCTGACATAAGCTCGAATAAATCGTGATTGTGCTTGCCGAATCGGAGTTTCCGTGCCAATTTCGCAATCTGCATACAAATGCACTGATCTAGCACGCGAAACAGCGATTCCGCACAGAAATACACTTCTGAAACAAGAATCGTCGAATCTGACATAAGCTCGAATAAATCGTGATCGTGCATGCCGGGTCGGAGTTTCTATTCCAATTTGGCATACTTGCTTGCAAATGCACTGATCTACTACGCGAAACAGCGATTCCGCACAGAAATTCATTTGTGAAACGAATAATTGTCGAATCTGACATAAGCTCGAATAAACCATGATCGTGCTTGCCAAATCGGAGTTTTCGTACCGATTTCGCATATTTGTATGCAAATGCACTGATCTAGCGCGCGAAACAGCGATTCCGCACAGAAATACCACTTCTGAAACGAAGAATCGTCGGATCGGCCATAAGCTCGAATAAATCGTGATCGTACTTGCCGAATCGGAGTTTTCGTTCCAATTTCGCATATCTGCATACAAATGCACTGACTATCACGCGAAACAGCGATTCCGCACAGAATACACTCCGAAACAAAGAATCGTCGAATCTGACATAAGCTCGAATAAATCGTGATCGTGCTTGCCGGGTCGGAGTTTCTATTCCAATTTGGCATACTTGCTTGCAAATGCACTGATCTACTACGCGAAACAGCGATTCCGCACAGAAATTCATTTGTGAAACGGAATAATTGGTCGAATCTGACATAAGCTCGAATAAATTGTGATCGTGCTTGCCGGGTCGGAGTTTCTATTCCAATTTCGCATACTTTCATGCAAATGCACTGATATAGCACGCGAAACAGCGATTCCGCACAGAAATACACTTCTGAAACGAAGAATCGTCGAATCTGACATAAGCTCGAATAAATCGTGATCGTGCTTGCCGAATCGGAGTTTCCGTGCCAATTTCGCATATCTGCATACAAATGCACTGATCTAGCACGCGAAACAGCGATTCCGCAAAGAAATACACTTCTGAAACAAAGAATCGTCGAATCTGACATAAGCTCGAATAAATCGTGATCGTGCTTGCCGGGTCGGAGTTTCTATTCCAATTTGGCTTACTTGCTTGCAAATGCACTGATCTACTACGCGAAACAGCGATTCCGCACAGAAATTCATTTGTGAAACGAATAATTGTCGAATCTGACATAAGCTCGAATAAATCGTGATCGTGCTTTGCGGAATCGGAGTTTCTGTGACAATTTGGCATTTTTGCATGCAAATGCACTGATATAGCACGCGAAACAGCGATTCCGCACAGAAATACACTTCTGAAACGAAGAATCGTCGAACTGACATAGGCTCGAATAAATCGTGATCGTACTTGCCGAATCGGAGTTTTCGTGCCAATTTCGCATATCTGCATACAAATGCACTGATCTTCACGCGAAACAGCGATTCCGCACAGAAATTCATTTGTGAAACGAATAATTGTCGAATCTGACATAAGCTCGATAAATCGTGATCGTGCTTGCGGAATCGGAGTTTTCGTGCCAATTTCTCATATTTGCATGCAAATGCACTGATCTAGCACGCGAAACAGCGATTCCGCAAAGAAATACACTTCTGAAACGAAGAATCGTCGAATCTGCCATAAGCTAGATTAAATCGCGATCGTGCTTGTCGGTCGGGGTTCTATTCCAATTTCTCATACTTGTATGCAAATGCACTGATCTAGCACGCGAAACAGCGATTCCGCACAGAAATACACTTCTGAAACGAAGAATCGTCGAATCTGACATAGGCTCGAATAAATTGTGATCGTGCTTGCTGGTCGGAGTTTCGGTCCAATTTCGCATATTTGCATGCAAATGCACAGATCTAGCTCGCGAAACAGCGATTTCCGCACAGAAATACACTTCTGAAACGAAGAATCGTCGAATCTGCCATAAGCTCGATTAAATCGCGATCGTGCTTGTCGGGTCGGGGTTTCTATTCCAATTTCTCATACTTGTATGCAAAAGCACTGATCTAGCACGCGAAACAGCGATTCCGCACAGAAATACACTTCTGAAACGAAGAATCGTCGAATCTGACATAAGCTCGAATAAATCGTGATTGTGCATGCCGGGTCGGAGTTTCTATTCCAATTTGGCATACTTGCTTGCAAATGCACTGATCCACTACGCGAAACGGCGATTCCGCACAGAAATTCATTTGTGAAACGAATAATTGTCGAATCTGACATAAGCTCGAATAAATCGTGATCGTGCTTGCGGAGTCGGAGTTTCTGTGACAATTTGGCATTTTTGCATGCAAAGCACTGATATAGCACGCGAAACAGCGATTCCGCACAGAAATTCATTTGTGAAACGAATAATTGTCGAATCTGACATAAGCTCGATAAATCGTGATCGTGCTTGCGGAATCGGAGTTTTCGTGCCAATTTCGCATATTTGCATGCAAATGCACTGATCTAGCACGCGAACAGCGATTCGCACAGAAATACACTTCTGAAACGAAGAATCGTCGAATCTGCCATAAGCTCGATTAAATCGCGATCGTGCTTGTCGGGTCTGGGTTTCTATTCCAATTTCTCATACTTGTATGCAAATGCACTGATCTAGCACGCGAAACAGCGATTCCGCACAGAAATACACTTCTGAAACGAAGAATGTCGAACTGACATAGCTCGAATAAATTGTGATCGTGCTTGCCGGGTCGGAGTTTCTATTCCAATTTGGCATACTTGCTTGCAAATGCACTGATCTACTACGCGAAACAGCGATTCCGCACAGAAATTCATTGTGAAACGAATAATTGTCGAATCTGACATAAGCTCGAATAAATCGTGATCGTGCTTGCCGAATCGGAGTTTCCGTGCCAATTTCGCATATTTGGATGCAAATGCACTGATCTAGCACGCGAAACAGCGATTCCGCAAGAAATACAATTCTGAAACGAAGAATCGTCGAATCTGCCATAAGCTCGATTAAATCGCGATCGTGCTTTGTCGGGTCGGGGTTTCTATTCCAATTTCTCATACCTGTATGCAAATGCACTGATCTAGCACGCGAAAACAGCGATTCCGCACAGAAATACACTTCTGAAACGAAGAATGTCGAAACTGACATAGGCTCGAATAATTGTGATCGTGCTTGCCGGGTCGGAGATTCTATTCCAATTTCGCATACTTTCATGCAAATGCACTACTATAGCACGCGAAACAGCGATTCCGCACAGAAATACACTTCTGAAACGAAGAATCGTCGAATCTGACATAAGCTCGAATAAATCGTGATCGTGCTTGCCGAATCGGAGTTTCCGTGCCAATTTCGCATATCTGCATACAAATGCACTGATCTAGCACGCGAAACAGCGATTCCGCAAAGAAATACACTTCTGAAACAAAGAATCGTCGAATCTGACATAAGCTCGAATAAATCGTGATCGTGCTTGCCGGGTCGGAGTTTCTATTCCGATTTGGCATACTTGCTTGCAAATGCACTGATCTACTACGCGAAACAGCGATTCCGCACAGAAATTCATTTGTGAAACGAATAATTGTCGAATCTGACATAAGCT